>NW_015505816.1:273686-298692 GCF_001515645.1 Sinocyclocheilus grahami
GGAAGATTTGAGATGGGTCTGTAATTTGCCAGTTCACTAGGATCTAGTTGTGGTTTCTTATTTAAGAGGCTTAATAACCGCCAGCTTGAATGTTTTTGGGACGTGACCTAAAGTCAACGATGAGGTAATATTGAGAAGCAGTTCTTCTTCTACAGGTAACAACTCTTTTAGTAATTTAGTGGGTACAGGATTCAACAGGCATGTTGTTGGTTTAGATGCAGTGATACGTTTATTTAGCTCTTCCTGTCCTATAGTTGTAAAGCACTGCAGTTTATCTTTTGGTGCGATGAATGAAGCTGAAGTATTAAACGCTGTAGAATCTACATTTGTTATTGTATTTCTGATGTTAGCTATATTATCAGTGAAGAAATTCATAAAGTCATTGCTATTAAACTGTGAGAATATCAGTAATATGCAGCATACACGATACAAAGAAATGGTCAGTAACATCATCACTTTGAGGTATGATATCTATATCAGCAAGATCAATTCCATGCGATATAATTAAATCTAGCATATGATTAAAACAATGAGTGGATGAGTATTATTGCTACAGATCTTTCATTTTCATGCATACTGTCAAAACAAGATATGACATGTTTTGCTCAGGTAAAATCTTAATGGAAATCTTTTTCATATACAAACTGAATGAATGAATGAATTATGCATTGCCTCAGCTTGGATACATTGAGGATTAACTAGAGGTTAAAAAAGAACATTTCCTTAAAATAACATCAATAATCTTCAAAATGAGCACATACATCTGCAGATTTTCAGAAACATAATATGTATTCAAATATTTGAAAGAAAATATGCTAAATAAGAAAGAAAGAAATGGAAACAACAAGTCAGTTTTACACTCTTCAAATATAATCTTTCTTACAGTAATTTTGCAGAAGTATTTATTTTCTTGTCTATTAGTTCATGCATCATAAAAGTCCAACATGATTTGCCTAGAATGGTTTTATTTGCTGCAGTGCTCTGCTGGATCCTTTAAAGAAATCTGACCAGGAAGAAAAGCAGAAAGAAATCTCTGTCCATGACAAGGGGATAAAGGAGTTTCTCATTAACGACAAGCATATTCATGCTTCTGGGAACAGGATCAAACTATGTGAATGAGCAGAGGACGGGTTTCATATAGCACTGCTGGCATGTTGCTTTAGATATTCTGGAGATGTTGAGGCCCTTTGTGAGAGCAAATACACTGCTAGAAGAAATGACTGATGTCTGTCAAAAGTGCATTTAATGATTAAAAAAGTAAAAGTTTCATAAGTACTTCAGGTGTGAGGATATTTCATGCCACTTGTAATAAGCCACTTTTGTTTTTGGATCTCAGTCAAGATCTGAAATGTTACTTCAGAGACCTAATCGTAAACATGCCCACACACATGAGCTGAGGACAGCAAAAAATAATAATAATAGTAGAAAAAAATCTTGAAATGAAGGTGTGGGTGTTTAATGTGACTTTAATTCAACTACAGATTACCATAAATCTCATTAGTATTTTGTATTCTGCATTGGCCTTTGGGATGCTTATTTAATTGTTCTGAGAAATGGTCAACTGAACGACAAACAGCTGTCAAATTTAATTATATATATATATATATATATATATATATATATATTATTATTTTTTTTTTTTATTTTTTTTTTTTTAAATACATTTTCAGTGTGTTAAAAGGGCATAGTTCTGCACCTCTATAGTATCATCTAATATAATTCATTGTTTTCGAACAGGTATTCTGGACACTCTCTGAGGCTGGTCAATAGTTTCATCTCAAACTAACACCATTGGTTAAGTCAATATTGTTGTGTAGGCAGATTGACTTGCTCAAACAGAGTAATGTTTTGTTGGCACCACAAAGCCAAATTACTTACTTGTATACTTGTGATAATAGAAAATATTTTAGCATTAATACATTGCAAATGTGTGGAACAGAAGTCTGGGCTCACACACATTACGTCTGCAGTGTGTGAACAGCTCATATTAATTTTGCCGCCCTAATAATGGTCAGTTGTTTGCACTCCAAGTCACCAGAGGGCACTAAATCCTGAATATTATGTCAACTTCCTGTTAAACATGTATTTAGGTCTGTTTGTTTGATTTACCATTGTGAAGTTTCTTTTCTAAGTATTCTTTTGACAGTTCGTCACGTAAAGTATGGATCTCTTTAAAATTGGGTTAATTTATCTTTATTTTCAAATGAACCTCTGCAAATGGATTCCAAAGAAGCCGGTGAGTCTGAAAAGTTCAACGTTAGCCGCTGGGCCTTTATTTACAACGCAGAACTCAGCAGAAATCATATTAGAAATGCACTGTAAACTTTCATTAGAAACACAGTTTTTTGCAATGTACGGCTTTTATTTTTATAAAGATGTGACAGAAATGCAAGCGCTCGCTTTCTATTCAGTAATTCTGACCAAACCAGACAATTTAAGTTATTTAGTAGTCCAGTCACTTTTTAGTAACCATTTGGAAATAAATGCAAGGCCAGTCCTCATGTAAATTAGATTTCATCATGATGAAGTATTTAATAGTTCTCAATCGCCCACTCCCTATAATCATTTAATCATTTCTGGCTGTTATCAAAAGGAAATTCTCAATGCGTTGACCCAGAAATCAGTTTATTTTTTGCATAGAGCAGCAGTTATGTTACTCTGCGGAAGAAATGCAGCGTGAAAACAGGAACCTGCCGCAGCAAAATGTGTGAAACAGTCATAAAATGAATTTAAACCAAATGCAGTATGAGTATTTAGAGATTGTGCCTCGCTACTCCTTTATCATCTAAAACTCAGTCACTCCACAGTCTCTCTTTTACACGAAACGAAACTCTAAATCTGTCATTACTGCTGATTGCTCTGAACCGTCTCTCTCCATTTGCCCATTAGAGAGAGCTTAAAGAGATGAGTTAAAAGAGATTGAGCATTTAACTCATCTTTAAGTCTTTGAATGAGTTCCAGAAGACTGGGCTCACTGCACAGAACACACCTTATTACTGACAATAGAGCAAACAGAATCCGTATTACCACAGACATCAGCAAGACGTAATGTCGCTTATCTTTTGTTTAGACAAAAAAACACTTATTGTAGAAGCTTGAGACCGTCTGAGGTCATTTGCTGTCTGAAATGCTCCCCTGTGGCTACAGTAAAGATAAGACAGATTGAAGAAATGAAGAATGGTGACTGAAGTACTAACCTATTAGATGTAAATGTGTTTTAAACTCGAAAAGGTGCTTTTAAAAGTTAATGCATTTGCATTGGCATATGATGACATTAGCCTTGCAGTGTAAGAGAAGTGTATGCTTATTTAAAGAAAAGTGACATTTAAAAAGGAAAAAAGGCCTTTTCGTTTTGTTTTTAATGGCGTGGAAAAAGTTGGATTGCATGTAGCGAGAGGAAAGCGTAAAGAAATAGAAAGATGTTTATGCAAATCAGTCTTGTGGCTCTTTTAGGACTACATACCTCAGTTCAGTTTGATATTTATGCTGGATATTGACTGGAAGCTATTGATTCAGCTCCATTTTATAATAGAAACAAAGTAAACCATATTTTTGCTATTGTTGTGCATTAAACAGTGCTGTTTTTGCTTTGATAGTATTAAGTGTTAGTGTTTGTGTAGTCAAAAAGGACAGATTTGGAGGAGGGTTTCTGTAGAAGCTGACTTCTGATTTTTGGTCTTCACATCATTTGTCACCCTGTCAAGAAACTGTAGCTAATGAAGCTGTCAGCATTGTGAACTAATTTCCATCCTTCACACCACCACCTCAACTAATTAATTAGACCGGGCGAAATACCACAGATGCCGCACCCTGATTGGTCCAGTGACAGGAAAGATAGGCTTAGGCTTGTTATAGTTTGATGGGACCTGGTGTATCAATATTTTGTATACTCTTCATCTTATTATTATTATTATTATTATTATTATTATTATTATTATTAAATTGCCTTTTCTAGCAGGGGCATATGCATGACCTCAAAAGAAGGTGGACACACACATAAATGTATCTGGCTCATGAATATTAATTAGTTGAGTAAGATTAGGTATGTGGGTGATAGGCATATTAGAATGACAATTGCATATCCATTCATTGACTGTCCGATAGCAGAGGTATATGCTGTTAAATCTTTTTTTTCTTCTTCTTTTCAGTTCAATGGTTTAATCTTAATGCTTTCAGTCTACTTAGAATTAAATATCTGGCAAAAATTCCTTAAAATAAATGGTTAAATCTGCTCTTAATTTTTGAATTCAGACTGACATTTTGGAACCTTTTGACAGCCAAGTGGGAGATGATTAAAAAAAAAGTGCTTTCCATGCTTAAAATAAAAAGAATGTTATTATGATTTAATGTGACCGTTAAATAGTTACAGTTTTTACCATGAGGATGTCGATACTTTAAATTAATCAGAATATTAGATTTTATAGGCAGATAACTAATGCAATCAAATCTGCAATAATAATCTAAAACTCAGTGAGGATTCAACACATTGTAAACAAGCAAAGCATAAATTTTCTCCTCAGTTATGAGCCGATTAGAACTGGCCCTCACAGAAATAAACTGTCAGTCATTCATTGCTTGAGTTGTAAATGAATGCTGACATTTAGATGGGATTTATCATTATGAGCTGCTTCACAGTTCAGTGCTTCAGTCCCAGAGACCTAACCCTTTTAACACTCTTAAAAAGTACTTTTCTCTCAAGAACACATGTAGAAAGGCTTGATATGCTTTTGCGGCATTCATTTCCACCTCTTAGCTTCAAACGGAGCCGTCTGTTTGAAAATGCAGCAGACAGGAAATAAATTCTCAGGCTTCCAATTTTCACAGAGTGCAATTTCACTCCAGAGTCAGAATCAAAATACCTTTCGGTCTCCCAAAATATGGGGATTATCAAATTGATTGTCCTGATGTGACCATTCGACTTTAGGGAGCCTGTCCTTACTTTGGGAAATTAAGAGACATTCATACTTTTTAGCAAGCTTATATGACAAAACAAACGGAAGTTATGCTTTTGATGTTTATGTATTAATTCCCTTGGAGAAAACTGATTTTCTATCCAAATAGAATTGATCTAAAGCTCTGATGGCTGAAATGATGTTGAAGTAAAATAATATGTTTTTGTATTTGTCCTGTTTGACATTTGCCTTAATCAAATAGAAGGATTAATGTTCATGGATACGCAAGGCAGAAATATTATAAATTCTGCACTAATGTTGTCAGAAAGGTCACAAAGCAAACACGAAAAGAAGCCTGGGAGCCTTGGAGGAAATTATATTTATTTATTGTTATGCATAAATAGCTAAAAATGAAAGCTGGTTTTCTAAAGGGTTGTCATTTGAATATTAATAATTAAATGTCGTTAACTGATCATGTTAATCACAATTAATTGCATATCAAAGTTGTGCTTGGAAAAGCCACCAAAAAGATGCAGTAGTTTATTACATAAAAATGTGAAGCTTTTTATAATATAATGTAATGTAAAGTAATATAATATAATTTGTAAATGTTTGGGGTCAGTAAAGTTTTTTTTAAAGAAATGAATACTTCTATTCAGCAAGCATGTATTAAATTGATCAAAAGTGACAGTAACATTGTAAAAAAATATATTATTTTGAACTTTATTTTAAACAATACTAAAAAAAAATCATGGTTTCCACAAAAATATCAAATAGCTGTTTTCAACATCAATATGAATAAGAAATGTTTATTGAGTAGCAAATCAGCACATACAAATAATGTCTACAGACTGGAGTAATGATGCTGAAAATTCACCCTTGCATCATAGCAATAAATAACATTGTAAAGTATAGTAAAGTCAAATTTTTAATTGCTTTTTAAATTGTAATTTAAAAAATCACAGTAATTGTCATTTTAAATTGTAATAATATTTCATAATATTACTGCTTTTACTGTGTTTTTGATCAAATAAATGCAGCCTTGGTGAGCTTAAGAGATTTTTTTTCAAAAACATTTACAAAATTTTACCAACCCTAAACGTTTGAACAGTAGTGTATATTATTATCTCTTGCAGTAACTATAAGCCTGCTAAAGGATATAGAATCATGTAAATTAATTTATGCATTTTCTCATGCATAAAAGCACACTTCTGTTTGAAACATGGATCTGATAAGCCGATTTAACATTTTGACATGCAGGTTGTGAATGTCAAATCTTAATGCATCACAATGACTTTGCTTCTGAAAAATGATCTCATAAGGTGAGGTGTATTTGAGTAAGATGATGCGTGACATGAGGAATAGATTGAAAAGAAAACCTTGAAAGCATTTAATTATGTTTCAAGGGATTAGTTGAGAACTGCAAATATCAAAGCAGTCAACATGTAATTTTTCTGACACGAAGTTTTATCAAAGTGTTGTCTTTGATAAAATATTCATCCAGTTCTGTGACATTTCATTTAATCCTTTTCTTCTTGAGTAATTTAAGAAGTTTTCTTACACCGATCCTGTTTTTTCTCTTTTTGTTTTTCAAGGTGGCCTCCCTCTGTTACCAGGAAAGCCTTGCTGTGACAGGGTTGTCATCAGAGTGGCTGTGAAAAGGGCATGGGGAGTGACTCACTTTGAAAAATAACCCTTTTTTTTTCATTTTTTCGGTTATGACAATCCAAACAACGTCACACCTGGATTCAAAGAGCATCATGTTTACACAAAGACAGAGAGGGTGATTGAGGCTAGATCTGGCTCTCAGTGGTCTTGTAAATTTGACCTCCTTTACCTCTCCTTTACAAAAAGTATGCTAGGTAATACAAATTGCTTCATTACTTAGTTAACAGGCCTGAATACCCTCTAGCCATTAACCATAATAGTCTTCACATTTACATAGACCCAGAATTCAACCACCCACCAGTGCAGAGGGATCTTTAATTTGTTCGGAAATGAAGAAATGGCTTTTCTCGCATAGACACTGATTACCCTCAAGGACTTGCAGAAGCTGTTAGACAAGCAAACCTTTCTATTTATCACTGTTCAAAGAAGTCTCTATTCAGTGTCTCCTCAACTTTGATATATATAGGTGCTGTAGGATTAGGCTTTAAGCCTTTTTGAAGGTTATATCTGCTTCAGAAAAGGTCACTAAACTGGTTTATTTGAGCACATACTGTTCTAATAATTAAAATATATTTTACTTAAATGTATTTTAATTAGAAGAACAGTATGTGCTCAAATATCTGTTTAACAACCTTTTCTGAACTACATCTAAATAGTATAAAATATATTTAAGTATTTTAAATTATAATAATGTACACTTTTTTTGATTAAATAAATGTGGTGTCTTGCTTGCTAAGACTGCATTAATTTTATCTAAAAAAAAAGTAAAACAGCAATAGTGGGAAATATTATAATTTAAAATACTTAAATATATTTTATACTATTTAGATGTAGTTCAGAAAAGGTTGTTAAACAGATATTTGAGCACATACTGTTCTTCTAATTAAAATACATTTAAGTAAAATATATTTTAATTATTAGAACAGTATGTGCTCAAATAAACCAGTTTAGTGACCTTTTCTGAAGCAGATATAACCTTCAAAAAGGCTTAAAGCCTAATCCTACAGCACCTATATATATCAAAGTTGAGGAGACACTGAATAGAGACTTCTTTGAACAGTGATAAATAGAAAGGTTTGCTTGTCTAACAGCTTCTGCAAGTCCTTGAGGGTAATCAGTGTCTATGCGAGAAAAGCCATTTCTTCATTTCCGAACAAATTAAAGATCCCTCTGCACTGGTGGGTGGTTGAATTCTGGGTCTATGTAAATGTGAAGACTATTATGGTTAATGGCTAGAGAGTATTCAGGCCTGTTAACTAAGTAATGAAGCAATTTGTATTACCTAGCATACTTTTTGTAAAGGAGAGGTAAAGGAGGTCAAATTTACAAGACCACTGAGAGCCAGATCTAGCCTCAATCACCCTCTCTGTCTTTGTGTAAACATGATGCTCTTTGAATCCAGGTGTGACGTTGTTTGGATTGTCATAACCGAAAAAATGAAAAAAAAAGGGTTATTTTTCAAAGTGAGTCACTCCCCATGCCCTTTTCACAGCCACTCTGATGACAACCCTGTCACAGCAAGGCTTTCCTGGTAACAGAGGGAGGCCACCTTGAAAAACAAAAAGAGAAAAAACAGGATCGGTGTAAGAAAACTTCTTAAATTACTCAAGAAGAAAAGGATTAAATGAAATGTCACAGAACTGGATGAATATTTTATCAAAGACAACACTTTGATAAAACTTCGTGTCAGAAAAATTACATGTTGACTGCTTTGATATTTGCAGTTCTCAACTAATCCCTTGAAACATAATTAAATGCTTTCAAGGTTTTCTTTTCAATCTATTCCTCATGTCACGCATCATCTTACTCAAATACACCTCACCTTATGAGATCATTTTTCAGAAGCAAAGTCATTGTGATGCATTAAGATTTGACATTCACAACCTGCATGTCAAAATGTTAAATCGGCTTATCAGATCCATGTTTCAAACAGAAGTGTGCTTTTATGCATGAGAAAATGCATAAATTAATTTACATGATTCTATATCCTTTAGCAGGCTTATAGTTACTGCAAGAGATAATAATATACACTACTGTTCAAACGTTTAGGGTTGGTAAAATTTTGTAAATGTTTTTGAAAAAAAATCTCTTAAGCTCACCAAGGCTGCATTTATTTGATCAAAAACACAGTAAAAGCAGTAATATTATGAAATATTATTACAATTTAAAATGACAATTACTGTGATTTTTTAAATTACAATTTAAAAAGCAATTAAAAATTTGACTTTACTATACTTTACAATGTTATTTATTGCTATGATGCAAGGGTGAATTTTCAGCATCATTACTCCAGTCTGTAGACATTATTTGTATGTGCTGATTTGCTACTCAATAAACATTTCTTATTCATATTGATGTTGAAAACAGCTATTTGATATTTTTGTGGAAACCATGATTTTTTTTTAGTATTGTTTAAAATAAAGTTCAAAATAATATATTTTTTTACAATGTTACTGTCACTTTTGATCAATTTAATACATGCTTGCTGAATAGAAGTATTCATTTCTTTAAAAAAAACTTTACTGACCCCAAACATTTACAAATTATATTATATTACTTTACATTACATTATATTATAAAAAGCTTCACATTTTTATGTAATAAACTACTGCATCTTTTTGGTGGCTTTTCCAAGCACAACTTTGATATGCAATTAATTGTGATTAACATGATCAGTTAACGACATTTAATTATTAATATTCAAATGACAACCCTTTAGAAAACCAGCTTTCATTTTTAGCTATTTATGCATAACAATAAATAAATATAATTTCCTCCAAGGCTCCCAGGCTTCTTTTCGTGTTTGCTTTGTGACCTTTCTGACAACATTAGTGCAGAATTTATAATATTTCTGCCTTGCGTATCCATGAACATTAATCCTTCTATTTGATTAAGGCAAATGTCAAACAGGACAAATACAAAAACATATTATTTTACTTCAACATCATTTCAGCCATCAGAGCTTTAGATCAATTCTATTTGGATAGAAAATCAGTTTTCTCCAAGGGAATTAATACATAAACATCAAAAGCATAACTTCCGTTTGTTTTGTCATATAAGCTTGCTAAAAAGTATGAATGTCTCTTAATTTCCCAAAGTAAGGACAGGCTCCCTAAAGTCGAATGGTCACATCAGGACAATCAATTTGATAATCCCCATATTTTGGGAGACCGAAAGGTATTTTGATTCTGACTCTGGAGTGAAATTGCACTCTGTGAAAATTGGAAGCCTGAGAATTTATTTCCTGTCTGCTGCATTTTCAAACAGACGGCTCCGTTTGAAGCTAAGAGGTGGAAATGAATGCCGCAAAAGCATATCAAGCCTTTCTACATGTGTTCTTGAGAGAAAAGTACTTTTTAAGAGTGTTAAAAGGGTTAGGTCTCTGGGACTGAAGCACTGAACTGTGAAGCAGCTCATAATGATAAATCCCATCTAAATGTCAGCATTCATTTACAACTCAAGCAATGAATGACTGACAGTTTATTTCTGTGAGGGCCAGTTCTAATCGGCTCATAACTGAGGAGAAAATTTATGCTTTGCTTGTTTACAATGTGTTGAATCCTCACTGAGTTTTAGATTATTATTGCAGATTTGATTGCATTAGTTATCTGCCTATAAAATCTAATATTCTGATTAATTTAAAGTATCGACATCCTCATGGTAAAAACTGTAACTATTTAACGGTCACATTAAATCATAATAACATTCTTTTTATTTTAAGCATGGAAAGCACTTTTTTTTTAATCATCTCCCACTTGGCTGTCAAAAGGTTCCAAAATGTCAGTCTGAATTCAAAAATTAAGAGCAGATTTAACCATTTATTTTAAGGAATTTTTGCCAGATATTTAATTCTAAGTAGACTGAAAGCATTAAGATTAAACCATTGAACTGAAAAGAAGAAGAAAAAAAAGATTTAACAGCATATACCTCTGCTATCGGACAGTCAATGAATGGATATGCAATTGTCATTCTAATATGCCTATCACCCACATACCTAATCTTACTCAACTAATTAATATTCATGAGCCAGATACATTTATGTGTGTGTCCACCTTCTTTTGAGGTCATGCATATGCCCCTGCTAGAAAAGGCAAATTAATAATAATAATAATAATAATAATAAGATGAAGAGTATACAAAATATTGATACACCAGGTCCCATCAAACTATAACAAGCCTAAGCCTATCTTTCCTGTCACTGGACCAATCAGGGTGCGGCATCTGTGGTATTTCGCCCGGTCTAATTAATTAGTTGAGGTGGTGGTGTGAAGGATGGAAATTAGTTCACAATGCTGACAGCTTCATTAGCTACAGTTTCTTGACAGGGTGACAAATGATGTGAAGACCAAAAATCAGAAGTCAGCTTCTACAGAAACCCTCCTCCAAATCTGTCCTTTTTGACTACACAAACACTAACACTTAATACTATCAAAGCAAAAACAGCACTGTTTAATGCACAACAATAGCAAAAATATGGTTTACTTTGTTTCTATTATAAAATGGAGCTGAATCAATAGCTTCCAGTCAATATCCAGCATAAATATCAAACTGAACTGAGGTATGTAGTCCTAAAAGAGCCACAAGACTGATTTGCATAAACATCTTTCTATTTCTTTACGCTTTCCTCTCGCTACATGCAATCCAACTTTTTCCACGCCATTAAAAACAAAACGAAAAGGCCTTTTTTCCTTTTTAAATGTCACTTTTCTTTAAATAAGCATACACTTCTCTTACACTGCAAGGCTAATGTCATCATATGCCAATGCAAATGCATTAACTTTTAAAAGCACCTTTTCGAGTTTAAAACACATTTACATCTAATAGGTTAGTACTTCAGTCACCATTCTTCATTTCTTCAATCTGTCTTATCTTTACTGTAGCCACAGGGGAGCATTTCAGACAGCAAATGACCTCAGACGGTCTCAAGCTTCTACAATAAGTGTTTTTTTGTCTAAACAAAAGATAAGCGACATTACGTCTTGCTGATGTCTGTGGTAATACGGATTCTGTTTGCTCTATTGTCAGTAATAAGGTGTGTTCTGTGCAGTGAGCCCAGTCTTCTGGAACTCATTCAAAGACTTAAAGATGAGTTAAATGCTCAATCTCTTTTAACTCATCTCTTTAAGCTCTCTCTAATGGGCAAATGGAGAGAGACGGTTCAGAGCAATCAGCAGTAATGACAGATTTAGAGTTTCGTTTCGTGTAAAAGAGAGACTGTGGAGTGACTGAGTTTTAGATGATAAAGGAGTAGCGAGGCACAATCTCTAAATACTCATACTGCATTTGGTTTAAATTCATTTTATGACTGTTTCACACATTTTGCTGCGGCAGGTTCCTGTTTTCACGCTGCATTTCTTCCGCAGAGTAACATAACTGCTGCTCTATGCAAAAAATAAACTGATTTCTGGGTCAACGCATTGAGAATTTCCTTTTGATAACAGCCAGAAATGATTAAATGATTATAGGGAGTGGGCGATTGAGAACTATTAAATACTTCATCATGATGAAATCTAATTTACATGAGGACTGGCCTTGCATTTATTTCCAAATGGTTACTAAAAAGTGACTGGACTACTAAATAACTTAAATTGTCTGGTTTGGTCAGAATTACTGAATAGAAAGCGAGCGCTTGCATTTCTGTCACATCTTTATAAAAATAAAAGCCGTACATTGCAAAAAACTGTGTTTCTAATGAAAGTTTACAGTGCATTTCTAATATGATTTCTGCTGAGTTCTGCGTTGTAAATAAAGGCCCAGCGGCTAACGTTGAACTTTTCAGACTCACCGGCTTCTTTGGAATCCATTTGCAGAGGTTCATTTGAAAATAAAGATAAATTAACCCAATTTTAAAGAGATCCATACTTTACGTGACGAACTGTCAAAAGAATACTTAGAAAAGAAACTTCACAATGGTAAATCAAACAAACAGACCTAAATACATGTTTAACAGGAAGTTGACATAATATTATTATTATTATTATTATTATTATTATTATTAATTTGCCTTTTCTAGCAGGGGCATATGCATGACCTCAAAAGAAGGTGGACACACACATAAATGTATCTGGCTCATGAATATTAATTAGTTGAGTAAGATTAGGTATGTGGGTGATAGGCATATTAGAATGACAATTGCATATCCATTCATTGACTGTCCGATAGCAGAGGTATATGCTGTTAAATCTTTTTTTTCTTCTTCTTTTCAGTTCAATGGTTTAATCTTAATGCTTTCAGTCTACTTAGAATTAAATATCTGGCAAAAATTCCTTAAAATAAATGGTTAAATCTGCTCTTAATTTTTGAATTCAGACTGACATTTTGGAACCTTTTGACAGCCAAGTGGGAGATGATTAAAAAAAAAGTGCTTTCCATGCTTAAAATAAAAAGAATGTTATTATGATTTAATGTGACCGTTAAATAGTTACAGTTTTTACCATGAGGATGTCGATACTTTAAATTAATCAGAATATTAGATTTTATAGGCAGATAACTAATGCAATCAAATCTGCAATAATAATCTAAAACTCAGTGAGGATTCAACACATTGTAAACAAGCAAAGCATAAATTTTCTCCTCAGTTATGAGCCGATTAGAACTGGCCCTCACAGAAATAAACTGTCAGTCATTCATTGCTTGAGTTGTAAATGAATGCTGACATTTAGATGGGATTTATCATTATGAGCTGCTTCACAGTTCAGTGCTTCAGTCCCAGAGACCTAACCCTTTTAACACTCTTAAAAAGTACTTTTCTCTCAAGAACACATGTAGAAAGGCTTGATATGCTTTTGCGGCATTCATTTCCACCTCTTAGCTTCAAACGGAGCCGTCTGTTTGAAAATGCAGCAGACAGGAAATAAATTCTCAGGCTTCCAATTTTCACAGAGTGCAATTTCACTCCAGAGTCAGAATCAAAATACCTTTCGGTCTCCCAAAATATGGGGATTATCAAATTGATTGTCCTGATGTGACCATTCGACTTTAGGGAGCCTGTCCTTACTTTGGGAAATTAAGAGACATTCATACTTTTTAGCAAGCTTATATGACAAAACAAACGGAAGTTATGCTTTTGATGTTTATGTATTAATTCCCTTGGAGAAAACTGATTTTCTATCCAAATAGAATTGATCTAAAGCTCTGATGGCTGAAATGATGTTGAAGTAAAATAATATGTTTTTGTATTTGTCCTGTTTGACATTTGCCTTAATCAAATAGAAGGATTAATGTTCATGGATACGCAAGGCAGAAATATTATAAATTCTGCACTAATGTTGTCAGAAAGGTCACAAAGCAAACACGAAAAGAAGCCTGGGAGCCTTGGAGGAAATTATATTTATTTATTGTTATGCATAAATAGCTAAAAATGAAAGCTGGTTTTCTAAAGGGTTGTCATTTGAATATTAATAATTAAATGTCGTTAACTGATCATGTTAATCACAATTAATTGCATATCAAAGTTGTGCTTGGAAAAGCCACCAAAAAGATGCAGTAGTTTATTACATAAAAATGTGAAGCTTTTTATAATATAATGTAATGTAAAGTAATATAATATAATTTGTAAATGTTTGGGGTCAGTAAAGTTTTTTTTAAAGAAATGAATACTTCTATTCAGCAAGCATGTATTAAATTGATCAAAAGTGACAGTAACATTGTAAAAAAATATATTATTTTGAACTTTATTTTAAACAATACTAAAAAAAAATCATGGTTTCCACAAAAATATCAAATAGCTGTTTTCAACATCAATATGAATAAGAAATGTTTATTGAGTAGCAAATCAGCACATACAAATAATGTCTACAGACTGGAGTAATGATGCTGAAAATTCACCCTTGCATCATAGCAATAAATAACATTGTAAAGTATAGTAAAGTCAAATTTTTAATTGCTTTTTAAATTGTAATTTAAAAAATCACAGTAATTGTCATTTTAAATTGTAATAATATTTCATAATATTACTGCTTTTACTGTGTTTTTGATCAAATAAATGCAGCCTTGGTGAGCTTAAGAGATTTTTTTTCAAAAACATTTACAAAATTTTACCAACCCTAAACGTTTGAACAGTAGTGTATATTATTATCTCTTGCAGTAACTATAAGCCTGCTAAAGGATATAGAATCATGTAAATTAATTTATGCATTTTCTCATGCATAAAAGCACACTTCTGTTTGAAACATGGATCTGATAAGCCGATTTAACATTTTGACATGCAGGTTGTGAATGTCAAATCTTAATGCATCACAATGACTTTGCTTCTGAAAAATGATCTCATAAGGTGAGGTGTATTTGAGTAAGATGATGCGTGACATGAGGAATAGATTGAAAAGAAAACCTTGAAAGCATTTAATTATGTTTCAAGGGATTAGTTGAGAACTGCAAATATCAAAGCAGTCAACATGTAATTTTTCTGACACGAAGTTTTATCAAAGTGTTGTCTTTGATAAAATATTCATCCAGTTCTGTGACATTTCATTTAATCCTTTTCTTCTTGAGTAATTTAAGAAGTTTTCTTACACCGATCCTGTTTTTTCTCTTTTTGTTTTTCAAGGTGGCCTCCCTCTGTTACCAGGAAAGCCTTGCTGTGACAGGGTTGTCATCAGAGTGGCTGTGAAAAGGGCATGGGGAGTGACTCACTTTGAAAAATAACCCTTTTTTTTTCATTTTTTCGGTTATGACAATCCAAACAACGTCACACCTGGATTCAAAGAGCATCATGTTTACACAAAGACAGAGAGGGTGATTGAGGCTAGATCTGGCTCTCAGTGGTCTTGTAAATTTGACCTCCTTTACCTCTCCTTTACAAAAAGTATGCTAGGTAATACAAATTGCTTCATTACTTAGTTAACAGGCCTGAATACTCTCTAGCCATTAACCATAATAGTCTTCACATTTACATAGACCCAGAATTCAACCACCCACCAGTGCAGAGGGATCTTTAATTTGTTCGGAAATGAAGAAATGGCTTTTCTCGCATAGACACTGATTACCCTCAAGGACTTGCAGAAGCTGTTAGACAAGCAAACCTTTCTATTTATCACTGTTCAAAGAAGTCTCTATTCAGTGTCTCCTCAACTTTGATATATATAGGTGCTGTAGGATTAGGCTTTAAGCCTTTTTGAAGGTTATATCTGCTTCAGAAAAGGTCACTAAACTGGTTTATTTGAGCACATACTGTTCTAATAATTAAAATATATTTTACTTAAATGTATTTTAATTAGAAGAACAGTATGTGCTCAAATATCTGTTTAACAACCTTTTCTGAACTACATCTAAATAGTATAAAATATATTTAAGTATTTTAAATTATAATATTTCCCACTATTGCTGTTTTACTTTTTTTTTAGATAAAATTAATGCAGTCTTAGCAAGCAAGACACCACATTTATTTAATCAAAAAAAGTGTACATTATTATAATTTAAAATACTTAAATATATTTAAAAATGTAATTTATGAGCAGTAGTGCGAGTGATAAAACTGGAGAAACTCACTCCATAAAATGGCACTAAAAAAATCACTGTGGAACCCCTCTAAAGCAGGGTTTTTTTTTAACTATTTATGCTTAAGACCCACAAATATGAAGATCTCCCTTCTAAAAAATATAACGCATAATAGCCAGTTATGTGAAAAAATAAATTAATAAATATGTGTACTAGGAATAAGATTATAAATAAGAGTGTCATTATAAGAGAATACACAATAACAAGTGTTGTTATATAAACATGTTTTAACTAAATTAAAAATGACACCATATACAATAGTGTGTGCGTGTGTGTGTGTGTGCGTGTGTGTGTGTGTGTGTGTGTGTGTGAGGAGTTCAGATGTAAAAGCCCCCAAGTACGTCTGCAGTTTTTCTTTAGAATTAGCATTTCTTTCTGGCTACTATGTATAGGTTTCTATGTAAGTACTGGTACTTCTGAATGGGTTGAGGCTGGGATTTAGCACATTTGAAGTAAAAGTACTTCATGGACATATACTATGTGTGAAGAGCATTCACTCAGTATTATCTCATTTTTGACCAAGATGGCTTTTAGAGGCTTTTGCATTGGAACTCTTCATGTATATATCAATACTTATGGCAATCGTTGAGGATATATATATATATATATATACGTATTTTGCATACTGTGTCATTATAGCAAAGAAAATTAGCATTAATTTAATAGCATATCAAAATAGCATTATTATTAAAGTGCACACACACACATTGAATATTTAATTAAATAGTTGTCATTGTTGTTAACTCATCGTCATTATCTTGCATAGTTTTGAGAAAATATAACCATTATTATTAGTATTGACATGCTGCCTGTGATATTGTACCAGAATGAAAAAAATGTCCCTATAGTTTGAAAGTATGTGGCTTCAAAACTGACGTTTTCAGTGTCCTTCTAAATGTTACATCATCTCCGCATAAATGTTTTTCACAGCTCAACATCAGGAATGAAGTGTGAACTGCTGAGCTCTGAGCAAATATCCACTGTGATCTGTAAGCCATAAAAAAAAATTGTAAACAAGATGTTTTCTGGACTGTGTTAGTGCATGTTTGTCCTGATGTGAGAATACATCTATCTTAAGAATAATGTAAATATCTTGTTTTCTAGCTTTTACTTTCAGTGTCTCACTTCCAGGGCGCTATCATACACCCGGCGCAAGTGTTTTTGCTAGTTTCAGCCCGACGCAGTTCTCATTTTCCTGTCCTGCGCTGCGTTGTTTAAATAGCAAATGCATTTGCGCCCATGGGCGTGCTGGTCTAAAAAAGAGGTGTGTTCAGGCGCATTGTTGGCATGTTGTTATTTTGAGGAACTGAAAATAGACTGCGCCATAGACCAACTCAAACCTGGTCTAAAGTCTGGTGCAATATTTTTTCTTTGTTATTTAAAGAGCGCGTTAGTAATATGCGCCTATAGGCGGGTGCACAACACGCGTACACTTTGCTTATTACACACAGCACACAAACATTTTTAAATATGAAAAATTACATACCGCCATTTAAATAGCGAACCCGCCATGGCGCGAGCGCAACTGGCTTTTAAAGGGGATGGGAGATGAGACTCTGATTGGTTTATTGCACGTTAGGCCCAAAAAACACCCATTACTCATTAAGAGAATAGGGACAACCCGTTTAGACCATGCGCCCGGCGCACCGACCGCTTTCCCGTCGTTAAACTAGCAAAAGTGGATTCGGACACGCCCTGAGTGCACCTGCGCCATGCGCTTTAGACCATGCGCTTAGATTGTTAAAATAGGGCCCATAGTCTCTTTTTAATCATTTAAAGTCATCCTTTATTTCTAATTCTAAAGAAGAAAAAATGTCTTTGTAATCATAATGTAGTTTGCTTCACCTCCGACCTGACTTTCCTTTTCTGCTGCAGTCACCAAGTCCTCTTAGGTTTCAAGTCTTTCTTTCCAACCAACTGTCATAAAAAGACCACTTTCCATGATACAGTAATTTTCCAGATGGATAGATTCTAGTCCCACCCTGTATTTTTCTTTAAATTGTGGTTCTCAGAGAGTAAGTGCTGTAAGAACTCACAGTGAGTGAAGCAGAAGAGGCCGGCAGAAAGTGCATTAACGAATTAGAGGCTTGGCACTCATCGGTCTCACTGCTCAAGAGACCCAGAGCAGCTGCCACCAACCACACTCATGCCCCTCTCTCCCAGCCAGATATTGTGCAATAACTCATCCACCAGCTGTCTCAATTTTATTTTCTCTAATAGAGGTGCATCAGACACAGAAAATGACTCTGACATATCACTAAACATGGTCTCTAAAATGTGGTCTCAAAAAATGGCAGTCAGTGCCATTACTGCTCTATTAACTCTCATGTTCTGTTCATTTGCTTGATTTTTTTTATGTTTGGTGTCTCAGAGATTCTACTGATGAATGTGAAATTATTTTTAAACTTTTGTTTACAAATAAATACTTTTTTAATTAGATCTGAGAAATGTAAATTTAATTGAAAGGAGGCAGATATTATAAACGCTTTACCTTCTATTTTACAACAAAGTATATAAAAAAAAATTATAAAAAAAATATATGTATGTGTGTACGTCACAATTTGATGTGTGGAATACGGTGCTCAAAGACAAAGGCAATGATGAAGAAGAAAGTTCAATAATCTTTAATGATTCCACAAGGGTAATCCAAGTCAGTCAGGAAAAACACACACATGAGGTAACATTCAACAATACCAGACGAAATAGAACTGAACTGGCTAGAACTAAAGTAGGGTAGCTAATGAGGGACAGACAGGTGAGGATGATCAACTAATAATGACGCAGGTGAACTAACTAATAACGGAGAGACAGAAACTGGGTCAAACAGAGCACATGAGGGATAAAAACACAACAAAAGTCCAATGAGGTGTGAAGGATCGCCCCCTCTCCCGGAAGGCCCAGCCATGGTGGAGGAAGGGCTGCCGACTCCAGGGGGCCGACCGAAGGCGGAGGAGCCCGAGGCGGAGACGGAGAGCAGATGAGCCAGGGTGACGGGGAGGATTCAGAGGGCCAAGGCGGAGCAGATGACTCCGGCAACCAAGGCGGGCACCCGGAAGGCCGCGGTGGAGCCGAATCGACAGAGGACCAAGGTGGAGCCGGAGGGAAGGAGGAGCCTGACAGCCGGAGGGACGAGGTGTAGCCGGAGGAGTGGAGTCCCAAGGCGGCGGATGGTCGACGACAGACCAAGGCAGAGCCGGAGGGACGAGAGAGCTCAGCGGAGTTGGTGGACTGATGGGCCACAGTGGAGATGAGGGAGCTAGGAGCCATGGTGGAGCCGCTGAGGCGGATTCCGGGACTCAGAGGCTGGAGGTGGAGACAAGGGATTCTCCAGCCACGACGCCGATGGAGACTGGCAGACCCGCGGCGATCCCACCGCACAGATGGTGGGCTGAGGGTGAGCAGAGGGGCTGCCAGGAGACCGCGATGGTGAGGAATGCCATAGAGGAGGTGGGAGAGGGAGGCTGGGTGGGAAATCCAGACAAGTAAAGGGTTCAGGGATGGTGTGTGCTGCCCACACTCACCACATCGCGACTCCCAACACTGGGAGAGTGGCGGACATGGGAATGACCTCTGTGGTCATTTCAGGACAGGCAGACAGTTCAGGACAGACCGATTCAGTTCAGTCGAAGGTGGGAGAAGAGGGAGCATGTCTGCGTATATATCCAAATCATAGTCCACTGAGCTCGGCTCACCCTCAGCCATGGTGCAGTGAGCGGAGCTTCCCTCCGCGCTCTCGCTGTCCATAGTGCTATCCCCCATGGCGAGCTTTGTAGCCGACTCCCGCATATATTTTTAATGTTTTTAAATACATTTTTAATGGAGGACTAAATCAGGTAAAAATTCTGCCAGATCTCTGAAAATCAAGAAATTTAATTCTTTATTATTTATCAAGTCTCATTTTTATTAATTAATTTATTCATTCATACAATTTCTCAATCATTCTTTTTTTTTTTTGGTTTCTGAGAGCAAACAGAATCAGTGTTATTTTAGTATCACTTAGGTACTATTGTAGTTTTTTTTTATGTATTTTGAATTAGTTTTTGCTTTTATATTTTCTTTTTAGTTAAAGGGTTTGTTCACCCAAAAATGAAAATTAGTCTGTTATTTACTCACCCTCAAGCCATCCTAGGTGTATATGACTTTCTTCTTTCAGGCGAATGCAGTTGGAGTTCTATTAAAAATTGTCCTGGCACTTCTAAGCTATCACTGCAGTGGGCGGGTGTTTCAGTTCAACAGTTCAAAACACATCAAATAAAGTGCGCGCATCCATAATAAAATGTGCCTCACACGGCTCCAGGGGGTGAATAAAGGCCTCCTGTAGAGAATCCATGCATTTTATAAGGAAAATATCCATATTTCAAACGTAATCAACACTTTTCTCTCACTTCATCTAACTGTGGTACGCGGAAGCCGTTCTGGCGGATAACTTAGGACGTCGGCGTTGCGTGATTAGTGACGAATGCGGAGAGAGAATCAAACCAAATGTCGGTCATGAATTAGAAGTACAAACCGAGGATTTGTAAAGAAAAATGTCAGAGGATTTCGATATAAGCCGAGAGGAGACTTTGTAAGGAAACTTTGCTTCCTTTGCTCCTGTAAACAAACTCATAAGATAAGCATATCTCAGAGGTGAGCGCAACGCAAACATCCTACGTCATCCTCCGGAACAGCTTCTGCGTATGATAGTCAGCAGAAGTGAGAGAAAAGTGTTTATTACGTTTGAAATATGGATATTTTTCTTACAAAAATGCATGGATTCGCTACAGGAGGCCTTTATTCATGCCCCAGGGCCGTGTGAGGCACTTTTTATTATGGATATGCATGCTTTATTTAACGTGTTTTGGACTGTTGAATAGAAACACCCGCCCACTGCAATGATGATGCTTGGAATAGCCAGGACAATTTTTAATGTAACTCCGATTGGATTCATCTGAAAGAAGAAAGTCATATACACCTAGGATGCCTCGAGGGTGAGTAAAACACAGGCTAATTTTCATTTTTGGGTGAACTAACCCTTTAAAGTTTTAGTAATTGTTATGCTTTGTCTTTTTTTAAGTACATCAATTTAAGCTAAATAAAAATTAGAAACGTTGTCCTGGCAACTGGCTTAAATAAAATAAGTTTACATTTTTGTATTTTAATCTATTTCAGATAAAGCTTATTTTATTTTTAGTTAACAAAAGTTTAATGGTTTTAGTTTTAGGTAACTATAATAACCCTGAACAGAACATGAGAGATTAGTGAGAAAAGGTACGAAAAAAAACAAATAAAATTGGTGTATTATATGAAATACATTAGTGAAAATAGATGGTGTGTCTCCATATGGATGCATGTCCTATCATTCTGTTGTATCGTCTTTGTCTTTCCTCTCAGCTTTGTGTTTTAGTAGCACTCAACAGGAAGGCAGCGGTGGGTGACAGGGGCTGGACCAGAGCCAGGGTTTGTTTGGAGCACTCAGGGCCCCATTAAGGCTAGTCATGTCTGTGTGACTGTGAACGGCAGGCGGAGGTGGATACTGATGGCGATGGTGAAGGTGGCTGGCATTTTTATGAGAGAGAGAAACAAGCGCTAGCACTGTCTCTGATCTTTAGGTTCACTCTTCACCTTTTCTCCCAGGCAGAGTAGACGTGCAGCCTGTCAGGAGCGATCACCAGTTGCCTGACTGCATCCCTTACCCCTGGCCTGAGAGAGAAACAACAGAGGGAGAAACACAAATTTTTGGCCAGATATGTTAGCAAAAACATATGATATTCACTAACCACATATCCAGTTGAAGAATATATATATATATACACATGAAATAACATACTTTAAAGGTTTTAATGACTCCTAAGGGGAGGATTCATATTGAAATAGCCTCATGCAGCTTCCTGCAGTTCTTGTTTTCAGCAAATGTGAAGTGAGATCTCAGAATCACAGATTTGCACATTTTGAGGTGACTAAGATGACAGACTGGCTAAAATTCACCTAGACTGCTCTAGCAGCACCAATGAATCCCTCCCTTAGTTTGTATGTGAGTTTCTTCTTTTATGATAAATTACTGGCAACCCAAATGTATTTGTATTTATGTTAAATTACCTGAACATTCAACAAAAGTCACTTACCTCAAGATTAGCTGTCTACTCTCACCAGTTGCTCCCAGAACCACCTCCACATCTCTCAATGTTCACAAACTACTATCATTTTGAGATAAATCAAGGACATACCCAAGACACCCTGACATTTAGTATTGAGGCTGAGTGTTTTGGCGCCAGGGGAAAGGAGTTCAGAGTCCAGAGGGGCATCAAGGCATGAGAGCTTTAGGTCATCAAGATGTTTACACATTTAACCCTACTACATCCCAGGATATATGCAGTAGAGCAGCCCATTAACCCTCCATTTCCCCTTTCTGGGTAGAAACGGTTCAGTTTTTGAACCACTAAGCTAATTATGTCTTAAACGCCATGCAGGTCGTGATCCACTCAGCACTGTATTTCTGTTGTCTCCAAAATTTATCTAATTAGAAGAGTTAAACCGGGACCCTGTGGATTGAAGTGCTGCATATTACTGTACAAGAGCCTCTCTAATTTGCATTTAAACGTGAAGCGTCGAGTGACCCTCATAAACTCGCATACACAATAACTTGTACATGGTGCAAATTCATAACAGTTCTCAGGCTTTGCAGAAAATGAAATGAGCACCTACACTTGTAGTAAAATTATTTAGCTGAAGATGATGGTTATAATTGAACTTGAGCCATTTGGAGTGAAAAACATACATTCGTTCTTTCAGCGAGGACATGTGTAATTATGGAATAAAGTGCACAGATTTTTTTATGTCTATATTAATGCGCGTGCAAGTTGTTCAATGTTTTGCATTTCACAAATGTCCTTCACGGCACATAGTCTTCTATCACTTAGCAACTGCTGATTATATATAAGATCACAAATTCTTAAAAGCATTTTCATCAAGAAAGTCAACATGTTTTATAAGCAGAGAGTTAAAATATATATAATATATTATATACTGTGTGTGTATATATATATATATATATATATATATATTTATACTTTAAGTTTTTAAAAAGGTCGCTAAGAGTTATTTTCCTATGAACAAACCATTATTGTGTTCTTACAGAAGACCAAAATAAAATGTTCAACATGTATTAGTGTGATACAAGGCTGCTAATTAGAAAACTAAAATCTGCATCAGAGGAATGAAGACTGTATTTAAAACAAAGTTCTGCCTCACGGTTGAAGACACATGAGTAAATACATGATCTTATGAATAAACATAATTAAAGGGGGTGGGGTCTAATGCTATTTCATGCATGTTGAGTTATTTCCACTGTTCAATTTGGATTCTCATGCTAAACATGGCCAAAGTTTCAAAAAGCGATTTGGATGTAGCCAAATACACTCCTTCCGGTTTCAAGTTTCTGAAAGTTTTTTTCAAGCATGGCTCTTCATGACATCATGAAGGGTGGAACTCCTTGTATGGGCATTTCTCGTGGACGAGCACGCCCGTGCACACATCGACCAGGGGTGCATTTCCCAAAAGCACCCTTGGCTAACTATGGTGGTAAATTCCATTGAACTCTATAGGTAACAGCGGAACTTGCGACCATAGTTGCTTTTGGGAAACACACCTTAGAGTGAGAGCAAGAGTGCGCCCATCAATGTGTTTCATTCGGCAGCGCTGTACGCTGCACGATCGGGAAAGATGTCACCAAAGAACTGTTATTGGTTGTAAGGGAAAGATAACCTTGTTCAGCTTCCCAAAGAACCCAGCGTTATGTAAACCGTGGATGCAGTTTGTTTATCTGGGGCAGCAATGGAGTTTCATAAGTGTGTTTGTTGATGAAGGCTTTATAAAAAAGGCCCAGTTCGACACTGGGTTTGCACATCGTTTGAAAGGATGGAGCAGTGCCAGCTATAAAAGAATCCTGGTCATGATTCTGAACTGCAGATGGTAAGTGAAACGGCATCAAATGTCTGCATTTTTTTGGCATTCGGAACTCAAATGCTGGTCAATCTTTAGCTCCGCCCACGGCATGCCTCCAGGATCTCGGCTATTTTCGGAGAGAATCGTAAAGCTGTATCTTTCTTTTATAAATATGATAAAACTAAAGACTCTTTGGAGATATGAAGGATGCAATACTACTTATTCCAGATTCACATGAGATTGGGTGGAACTGTGTGTGTTATGTCCCCTTTAAATACTGTGCTACTATAGTGTACATGCAAATGTAGCCTATAGCAGTGTTCTGTTCTCAATTCCTGGTTTGCAACCAAACTGTCTCTCCATTATATACAGTGCCCTCTCCACTACTGGCACCCCTGGTAAATATGAGAAAAGGCGGCTGTGAAAATAAATCTGCATTGTTTATCCTTTTGCTCTCTCATTCAAAAAATGTACACAATTGTTACAATTGTCATTGAATTCAAACTCTCATTGAATTAAAACAATCGAAAGTGGGGAGGAAATCAAAATATTGTTAGTATTAAGTATTAAAATACTTTTAAAAACAGTACTCTTTAAAAAAGAAAGTGCTACTGTGTAATGTTTTCAGACATTTGAATATGTAATTGTAATTAGCTCAACTTTAGGGTATTTTTTTTAAGTAGGACTGAGGGATCAGTGAAAGAAAACCACATTACTTTAAGTGAATGAAACGCAATAATCAGCAACATGTGTTGACAAATAAATATTTCACTGTTATAACATGACACTAGAAATGGCAAAAAGATGTGCAGCGAAATGTGTAGCAACATCGCGTGATAGGAACCAATGGATTGTTTTTTAAACCAGTTCATTGAAAAGAACTGTCAGAAAGAACTGGTTCAAGGAAATGAATCAGATTTTGCATCACTATTATGAATATCCCAATAAATTCAAAGACTTCAGTTAAGAAAAAAAATCAGTGTGTATATATATATATATATATATATATATATATATATATATATATA
>NW_015505816.1:298716-309780 GCF_001515645.1 Sinocyclocheilus grahami
TCAAAATATACACAGACACCAGAGAAAAAAAAAAATCAGTGTGTATATATATATATATATATATATATATATATATATATATATAATGTAGCCTACCAAAGCAACTAACTGGGGTTAATCAAGAGCTAAACTGAAACAAAGCACACAATAAAACAAAAATGAAACCCAGGAGAAAAATGAGAACTAAACAGAACGTAAATACTGACATTCATCTTCATGTCTTTTCATTGAATCACCACTCGATGTCCAATGTAAAAGCTTGGCTGTAAAAAAAAAAGTTTTCTGCTGCTATACAGTACTATATGCAAATGTTACTGTCCAACATTGAGTAGGCTATTATTCAAACATGCATCTGTAGCTATTGTGTCTAAGCAAAAATAGAACAGATTATTAAAACAAGGACAGATGGCAAAACGACACATGACAACGAAGTGTTAAGAAGTCTGTGATCCTTTCTCGCCCCATAATATCTTAATGCTTATAAAAAAAACTAAGCGTTTTTTTATTTTTGCACATGACTTGCCCGACTACCCAGAAGAATGCATTTCTCAAGTGTTTTTCACCACGGCACAGGAGACCTTTCTTTGAAATGCTTTTTGTTTGCTTATGTTCTGACCTACAGCAGCAAATGTCAAAAAACAATGGATGGAGGAATGTTTGAGAAATTTCTATAAGACATAAGAAGCCGTTAGAAAGGAAAAGGAGGGATCTGATTTCAATGTGGGTGGCCCCACATTCAAATCGTATGATTTTTATTGTTCACGGGTGTCAGTCATGACAGGGTAATTTTGAAGGAACAACGTCTGTAATTTGATGATAATACCATAACTGCTCTCTAATCTTGACAAGCAGCCCACATTTGACTGATGTTTTTTAATGCACCTTTTATTGCTTAGTTTATCATGTGATATATCAGTCTCGAGAACTGAGAAAAAAATCAATGCAATCTGATGCACTCATTGATGTATCCACAACACATAACACACAAACCTAAAGAACAGTGGCAACACTGTAAAAAAAAAAAAAAAAGAATTATTAGGAAAATGTAAATATTCAATGCAACTTCATGCATTCAGACTTTTAGGTTTTCTAAAATATTAGTAACACTGCTTTTTTTTCTAAATGCAAATTGCCTCATTTAGCTTATCATTTCATTGAGGCAACTATGGATTTCTTGTTTAAAACATTTTGACAATAAATTGATTTCTATTTATTAGACTATCGATATTTGTGAAACAGTTTCTGAATGATAAACATAGACCTCAGCATCTGACACACAAATTTAAAATGCGATGGCAATCAAAAAGATGTAAAAAAAAAAAAAAAAGAAAAAGCAGAACCATCACAACTAGGGATGTAATGATTCACTCAACTCACCTTTCGATTCGATTCACGATTTTGATTTCACGATTCGATTTGATTCATGTTTTGTTTTGTTTTTTGTTTTTTTAAATGAGATTTAAGACAAGTTAGAAATTAAATGTGTCCTTTTATTTTTGCTTGGACAAAATGCTGCACGTTTCTTTGTGAAATTTAAATATAACACTATAATAATTTACTAATATAGCACTTGCATTTCTCTTTTGTTGGTTTTGATTGCGTTTATTGTCCTCATTTGAAAGTCGCTTTGGATAAAAGCGTCTGCTAAATAACAAAATTTAAATATAGGCTAATGTAAATGTAAATAACAAAACTAAATTGACATTTTAAAACAAGCCCCAAATCAAATAAGTAACACAAATAAAAAAATCTCTTCATATAAAGAAAATAAGGCTTTGTCTGTGCGCTTTCCATTTAAAATTAAAGGCAACCACTGCATTTTAATCATGCATCATTTTAAACAAAGATGCTATACATAAAAAATATCTGCATGAAAGCTGAGCTGAACGAGATGCAGATTCACTCTCTTAAAGAGTTTCCTTGGTTTCCGCTGTAAACAAAGCAGCGCTGCACTTATGAACTTTAATATGCATTATACAGAGGCAAGAAGAAAAGAAAAAATACCATCTAAACTTTTCTAAAGACAGTAAGTTCCCCTCAGACATACATTCATATAAACTCCTACCCCTAAATGAATCGCGATTTGTTTGGCATCTCAACCGATTTGAATCGTCACACATTTGAATCGATTTTCAACCGGCTCGCGGTTAATCGATACATCCCTACTCACAACACAACAAAATCCTATATGAGTAACCGCATAATAGAACAATAATCCTTAAAATTTCAACATTATAGTTCAATTTGAAATTCTTTGTTTGACTAGTTTGGACAACATTTGGGGGAATTCTGCTGGTCAATCACAGTTTATTATGTAGTTTGAAGTAAGATTTCTTAGTATTTATCACTCAAAATGTGCATTGTTTTTAATCATTTCACTTGCTGGAACTGACAACTAAAAGGCATATTCACAATGAATTTCACTTTCATATCAAGAGCAAGCCGAGCAACAGGCTCTCATGTATTTAAACATCAGAGGAATATGTTAAGAGAGCAACAAAGCATTACAAGCCAATTAGCGCTTGAATTTTTACCAAAGAGGTATTGTGGGAACTGCAAGCTTGGCCGATCAAATGAATTAGTCACTCAAACAGCATGACTGATGGCGCTTGATGATCGCTGCCATCTCTTTCCGACATTTAAGTGACTCAAGGGGCTGCGACTACCCAGCGTTTCCTCAATTCTGCCTGGGAGCCCGTATCAGAGCTTTTAATGTGCTTTGTCACTGTTGCTGGGCTAATTATTGCACAGCAGCTGCAGCAGATGGAGACTCACTCTGGGCTGCTCTACCATGTACCTGTCACATTCCCTCTGGCCGTTACCGTCATCAGTTTAAATTCCTGCTCTCCACACAGGTTTAATTGCCTTTTCAAAAGCCCCCTCTCTTTGAGAAAAGGATAAAAAGGAGCAACATGTGATCAATTTTGTTGTCCTCCTAGGGGCTCCCTTCAATTCCGGTTTAATCTCTGTGGTAAACACAATCACCGAAAGGGGATGTAGGGTTATGTTGGTGCACAACAAGATATGTTTGGATTTTGGGGGGTTAGTGGAAACATGCCTCTCATGCTTTATCTGCTTTTTAAAGACAACATCAATAGGAAGAGTAGACATGGTTAACACAGGCCATTTCTGTGTGAATAGGTGAGTGATGAGTAGCATGTTTGAAGGTGAGGGAGCAAGCAATGAGGCGAGTCAGCAGAAGGCCATTATAGGAGAGAGAACATGAGGAAATAGGCTTTGGTGTATGCAATATTATTGCAATATTGTTTTCATCACATTTACATTCATTAATTTGGTTGCCACTATTATATATTATACTAGAGCCCATAGCAGTTATGACTATAACTCATAACAGGTTGGTGTTGAATACATCTAGAAAATGATGTAATGTGTTACATTAAAGGGATATAGTTCACCCAAAAATGAAAATTCTGTCATTATTTACTCACCCTCATGTCATTCCAAACCCGTAAGATCTTTGTTCATCGGTGGTTCAACTATAATTTTAAGAAGCTCAGAGAATAATTTTTGTGCAAAAAGAGGACAAAATAACGACTTTATTCAACAATGCGTCTCCTCTCCAGTAAAGTCCAGCTGTGGCGGCTCGTCGGGGGAGGCAGGGGAGGCACAGCTTCCCCATAATTTTGAGGTGAAAATGGGAGGACGACGATTTAATGTTAATAAAATTCACAATTCATTTCAGTTCATGTCTCAGAATGTGTATTTTTTTTGTTTGTAATTTCACAGTTGTAATACCATAACGTGAAAGCGCTGCTTTTCTATCGCGAATGTGCAGAATCTGCTAATGTAATTAAAACATTAATGATAGAGAAGGGGAGGGGGAGGCCGGGGGAGAGCTAAGCTCTCGTGCCTCCATTGGTAAAATAAAATTAGCCAATCACCATCGAGTGTTCACTTTCAGCGCTGAGGAGTGTTGCGAAAAGAACCCTCGCAAGGGAGGCTAGCCTCCCTTCTAGTATATCAACAAATCATCACAGAGACGTAAATTACATGATATTAGTTTGAACGTCTGCCACTGCGCTGATAATGTACCAAGTACTTATGATGAGTAGCGATATTGAATATTCGATCACCAACAGATTTACCAAGCTGTCATTCAAACAGTATATATGCAAATTTAGGGAAAACAGCCTAAGCTGGATATAGGCTACAGCAGTCGGCTTAATTAAATGGTGCAACAGGCAGCTCTCTTTTAACATAGACTTTTAGGAAGGGATGGATGTTTGCTTCAAGTGATAGGCCAGGTAAGTGAAATTATATTATTGTCACGAATCCTGTCCACGGACTTCTGTTCGATCACCACCAATGGTCACCCTTCCATTACATTGACTCTCACACGACACAAACTGTTGCATGTCATCCCAGACTACATATCCCATCATCTATTGCACTGATTGCACACAGCACTGATTGCACACAGCTGTAACCAATCACACATTCACTATATAACACTCACTCAGATCCCTTTCAAACTGCTGAGTATTGTATGCGCATATCGCTAGTTGTGATAACTACGTTACGGAGCCTGCTTTAAGTTTCTTAGTCTTATGCCGAGTTCACACTGCACGATTTTAGGCCGATTTTTCACTCGCTCGTTCACGCGAGTGACAATCACACAGTGTGAATTATCAAAGACGCGATCTGAGGGAATCGCCGATGCCCATGAAATATTTGGCATGCTAAATGTCTGGAGCTGTCGGCGATTCACAATCATGCTGTGTGAAATGAGTTCTGACTGAAAAACACATCGCGATGACCTACAGCCAATGAGAGACCAAGATACAGGGCAGCGGGAAGTTCAGGGAGGAGTTAAATGAAACATAGTTTGCGGACCAGTGTTGCCAAATCTGAGATTGCTGACGGTTGTTTTTTATGTCAGCAGGTTGAAGCGACCCCAATAACGTGATATTTAGGCCCTGGAATGTGAACTGTACCAGGAAAACCCCGCCAAAAAAATTCGTATTTTACCCCCGAAAGCGATTTTTACTGGGGAACCCCCTCGAAAGTAATTGGGCTATTTTCAGGCTAGTTTTGAGTAGTAATTGGGTTAACTGTTTCCTCATCTTCTGATCATTGCCTTTGGATTACCTCTCTCGTCTTGCCTTGTTTGGATACTGTTTGGCCCTGCCTGGACCTTTGCTTTGTACCTGGATTATCTCTCTAGCCTCGCCCTGTTGGATTATGTTCGTCGTCGACTGACCCTCGCTTGTTTACCGGACTACCCATGCCTTGTCTTCTACATACCAGTTTGCCAATGTCTGACCTATGCCTGTTTATTACCACGTCTTAATAAAAGCTTTCCACATAGATCCGCACGTCTCATGTTCTGGTTACTCCTTAACAATTATCTTGCTGTATGCATGTCGTTTTCTTTACGTTTTCTGACTAAAAGCAACCAAAAAGCCATTTTAAAGTGGTTAAGCAAATTATAATAATAATAATCGGCAGGGATCCCAGACCAATACAATTAGTGCCTCCTCTATTTTAAAACCCACGAGCCGCCACTGAAGTCCAGTCACGTCATGTTTATTTACATGTTAAAAAAAGCAAATTTCATTCACAAAAGTTGTTGACACACACAAGTACTGTTCCCCTTTACTTAAAATACACATAAATTGTAAGAATATGACTAATACTGATGAATAAACAGCCTATAAGGTAAGGCTATTAAATAGCAGTCCCAAACTAGTTTTTAATACAATTAAGTTGGTATGAGCCGCCACAGTCATTTGAACATATACAAAATAACACAAAGTGAAAATAACATGGTGTTTTTGGGTTATGGAAACAACAGTTACCATGGTGAATACACAATACTAACATGAACTGTTTATGAAACATGGAAACTGCTCCTGAATAGAATGAATATCATACCTTCATGCAAATTATTCCCAGCTAACACAGGCAGTACCTCAGGCAGTCTTTACTTAAACTGCAAAAAAAGTGTCAACAGCTTTCACACACAGCTTACAAAATAAAAGTCTCGCATCAGAAAAACATTTAGAATTACATTTTTGTTGTTGATGTTGTTTCTTTGACTGTACACACCGTGACCCACTCAGAACGGTCTTGCGACCCACCAGTTGAGAAAAACTACAACAGATAGCCTTAAATCAATCAGCTTTACGGTATTAAACATGAAAAACCGGAGTCCATGACGCTTTCAGTTAGAATTACAACTTTATTTTCTGTTATAAAGCAGCTCCCCAGTGTTAAGCTAGCTAATGATAAAATATTTTTATTAGAGAGAAAAAAATTGTAAATAAAGTGATAGTTTGATTTGCAGAAATCAAAGCTTGATTTAGCTCATGACTGTTTTGATTATCATAACCCTATATGGTATTTTAAGAGAGATTATGTTGTGAATAAAATAGTTTACCCCCCCAAAAAAGTGTCTTATTACTTAGCTTTATTTTGTATCTTATCCATATGACTTACAAAAGGAGATGTTAGGCAGAATGATGTGTCATTCAGTTCATTTTTCATATAGCTAATTATATGGTGAATGAGAGTTTCTCTGTCTGTCATCTCATTTTGTGTGCCTAATATATTTATTTGTATAAATTAATTGTATAATAGTTGTAATTACATATGATTTTCAAAAGCTGAAGTGATTACCTTTATTTATTTCTTAGAATATATTTAGCTCAATATTTTAACTAATTGCAAAAGCTGAATAATTAATCAATGTATACTGATTAATCAGTGAAATAATCGACGATTCGTCGATTAATCATTGTAATAAACGTTAGATTAATCGATTATCATAATAATCGTTTGTTGCAGCCCTAATCACGACCCATGCATCTGAACGTAAACAATGTACACGCGTGGTGCTGCTGACACCGAACACACATGTGATGCGCCTTTTTTCTGTTGTTTACGTTCAGATCAAAGCACGCGCATGCATCGTGATACTCTCCAAAATGGCACCAGGGTGACGCAGAGGAGACAAATTGTTGAATAAAGTCGTTATTTAATTTGTTTTGCACACAAAAAAATATTCTTGTAGTTTCGTAAAATTATTGTTTAACCACTGATGTTACATAGACTATTTTAACAATGTCCTTACTACGTTTTTGTGCCTTGATCGTGGAAGGACCCTTGCTGTCTATGGAGGGTCAGAAAGCTCAAAATATCTTAATTTGTGTTCCGAAGATGAACGAAGGTCTTACAGGTTTGGAACAACATGAGGGTGAGTAATTAATGACAGAATTTTAATTTTTGGGTGAACTATCCCTTTAAGCATTGTATAAAATTCAGTGTATATAATAGGCAATTATTCTAATGTATTTACATGCTTTGCTATGCTCTTTATTTTGCAATGCAATTAAAGTATTTATTATTCAGCAATTGTGAGCCACTGTTCAAATGTTTTAGGTCATTATTTTTTTTAAAGGAAATGTTTTTGAAAGAAGTATCTTCTATGCTCACTAAGGCTGCATTTATTTGATCAAAATAGTATTACAATTATTACAGACAAAGCTGAATTTTCATCAGCCATTACTTCAGTCTTCAATGTCACATGATCCTTCAGTATTCATTCTAATATGATTTAAGGCTCAATAAATATTGCTTATTGTTATCAATGTTGAAAAAAGTTGTGCTACTTAATATTTTTGTATAACCTTGGCTTTTTAACTTCAGCTTTGGTTGATATACTGTTTTTTATGTGTTTACTGTATTCCTTTTACCTCAGAAATTAGTTAGAGATCAACCAATAATGCTGAAGGTATCTTTTGCATGGCTTATCAGAATAGGTTTAATCAAATTTTACAATGAATTAGTTGCCAATATATTTAAAAATAAATAAATAAACAAACCATATGTGTAGTCATGAGAGCAGATATGGTCCAAAAACAGTAAAACAAGTGCATATTCTCAATCATTTAAGTTTCTCAAGTCCCTCTTAGAAATGTTCAAATCATTTGATTGGGTTTAGAACATGCAATCAATGCATGCACTTGATTTGCCTTACACCACATGCTGCTCCAGTGCTCTGACCAATCGGAGAATGCACCTGATTTAAAAAAAAAAAAAAAGAGAGAGAGAAGAAGAAAGAAACGACAAGACGTTTTCTATGTGCGGGTCATGGTTAACATCCACAGATGTATGTTATGGCTCTGCACTAACTGTCAGTAACTGGAAGAATCAAATCTATGTCTGTTTCCATCTTATAAAGCTGCCAATAGCCTGGTCTTCTGCTATTTTCAATACATCATCAAGCAGACACCCACTGACGGCTGCATCAGCCTGTTCATCTATCACCATCTTTTCTACATACAGGTCCTGAATTACTTGGTTCTAAGAAAATGTTCATTACAAGTTAAGCTCTGTCAACAACATTTGTCACATACTATCCATTACCATAATGAATTCTCTCAGCATTCTTTTTTCTTACTTTCTTTCTTTTTTATTCTTCCCATAAATTAAAAAAAGAATTCCACTGATGCTGTGGATTGAGTTTTACAATTGTATTGAACTGAGATCATTCCTTTAAAACACATCTGCTGTAGATTCACCTCTCACAATCACCATTTCTATATTGTCACTTTGATAAAAAATATGCTTATTAACAACAAATGTATTAACATCTGTCAGTTCTTCCCTCTAGTTCTTCCTTTCATCTAATCAATGTTTTTCTTTTGTCTGGAAAAAGCCCTTCTGCCTCTCCTGTTCCCAGGGAAGTCATTGTTCTGCCTGAGAGAACTCAAAACTGCCTTGTCATTGTTGCTCTGCTAATTAGTGCATCATTATCTTTAGCTTTAGTTCACAGCAGCTGAAAACCATGCAGTTTAGTAGTCTAGGCGTAAGTGGAGGGGTACATGAAATTACCTGTGTACTGTATATTGATAAAAAAATTCCAGCATGATGATTTATGCCTATGCTTTTTGGGGAATGCACTGACAATGCAAAATGACACTTTACACTTAATAATTTTGTTTGTAGGTTTAAAAAAATATCTATACAGTTTTGTTTTTGAGACGCAGCCAATATTTTATTTGCTCATAATATTGCATTTAGGGATGCAAAATATAAAAATTCAGGTTGATACAATAAATACTTTAATGTCATTGCTAATAATCAATACATTTCTATATTTTTGTCTTTGTCACACAAAGATTAAACTTTTTTTTTAATCCATTTTAAATGCTACAAGTGAATTTAGGCATCACAATATTATAATGTACAGTATGAAAATTATTTATGTTCACTGTGAGTGATTTTTAGATAGTGACAAATGTAATATAATGTAAGAATATAAGCATAAATAATTAAATACACAATATCAATCAATATTAAAAAATAAAACATCTCTAAAATGTGGACCAATAACTGAAATGGTACACAATATGTATGTTAGTCTCTTTTGTTTCTATTTTAATTTAACAAAACTGATAGATAGAATGTTACAAGGATGACCATTTTTGTTGGCCAAAACCAAAAACAGTTTAGCATGTTGGCACTTAAATGCCTGAAATAAGGTCTGTGGTGAACATAAGCTCAATATATTTTCATGTTTTATTATTCGACATATACGTACATCAGTATTACCTTTTATAAATTAAAAAAAGTATAAAACATTTTTTAAGCGTTTACGTGAAAAGGCGTTTTGCTAACAAGTGGCTAAATCGGAACTGCAGAGGTTGTCGAGATACCGAGCGTCATCACACCAAACAGGTAAACTCATCTACTCAGTAGTTCACTTTCACAGCCTCATTGTGTTTATCTTGCAAACTATTTTAACTCAAACTTTCAGGGATTTTTTAAAATAAAGACTGTAAGAGATGTCAGAAGTTTAGTAATGGTGATGTTGAAGTTTGTTTATAGCCTGTTATGTTTTTTACTTCTGGCAACTGCATTTATGCTTCAAAAAAGATTGGTCACAGAGCTTATTTTCTGCAAAAATCCAAAAGCCAAATGAAAAAAGTTTTTGTCAAGGGAAGCTGGGCTATGTTAACTTCCGGCTTGGCCTATAGAAATACATCACTATAGCACTCGACTGGCAAATCCATTAAGTTCCCTGAGCATCAAAGTGTTCCTCTGCTTGCATGAGTGTTGTTGACATGAGCGATGATACACAGCACACTTCCTAATGCCATAATCTTTCAGAAACGTGCTTCACCCCAGACAGGCTCTGTCAGCTCCTGCAGTCCTGCCTCTGTCTCATCTGTCTGCCCTCTTTCATTAGAGCTCATTAGAGCACATCACTTAAGCTGCACCTTGTCAAAAGCCCTCCGCTTGCAGCCCACCACCAACCAGCTCTCCACAGCCAGACCAAGAGGTCACACATTCAGTTTCCCACCACATGCCAATGCCGCCTGACTATCCATTATTATCTCTAATGCTTCATAACACGTTGGATGGCCCTGTCCCTGGCTACGTATGAGACAAGTGAGAAATGCAGCTTTAAAAAAAGGCACAGATCCTAAGGGGCTGTGAGGTGTCATTACAACCCGTCATTCTGACGCTGTTTTTTTCCTGATTCTGCCTAGATTGATGTTTGGTGCCGGGGGAGGCTTGAATTGTCTGGGCTGCCGAGTGTGGATTGGCAAAAAGTGTTTGCCACTCAGTCAGATCTGGAATTACTGTGCATGAGAGCTATGCATTGTGGATAAAACCTAAATTCAGTTTGAAATTTGTAAATACTTTACTTTTAGAGCATTTATTTGTTCATTTCTACACACTGTATACATGGTTTAAATTTAAATATAAATTAATATGTTTAGAAGTGAACATTAACGTGGGGAAACATGTTGGTCGTGTAATGTTGCTTACCTAAATCGTCTCAGGTTACTTATGTAACCATGGTTCCCTGAGTAGGGAATAAATATCCTTTTTTTTTTTACCTTAGTATGCATCCATAACTTTCTGTGTGTGCTGTTGTGCTCATTTGTTTTGATTACTGCACAAGTCTCTCCCACACACTCACTTAGTCTCATCTGGCAAGACATAAATACATTATCAGTCATTGTTTGCACTGAATGCAATACAAATATATATATATATATATATATATATATATATATATATATATATATA
>NW_015505816.1:309855-310122 GCF_001515645.1 Sinocyclocheilus grahami
ATTAACTAATTTTATACAGTAGTAAAGTGCTGATCAGTGTCTAAAAAAAAAAAAGTCTTCCAGTTACTGATCGTGTGCTGTATGTTCCTGATGCAATGTCATGGGGTTCGAATAGAAGTATTTTCATATGTAGTTAATTAGTATTAACAAAATCAACCTCACTGTAAAGTGTTATTGTGCATTTCTATATATATATATTATATATATATATATATATATATATATATATATATATATATATATATATATATATATATATATATATAT
>NW_015505816.1:310369-314051 GCF_001515645.1 Sinocyclocheilus grahami
CTTCCAATCATTGTGTTCTTGTTAGCAGTGGTTACTGCAAAGAAACGCGTGCAGCCATCATCGCGTTGCTTCAAAGTGGCTTCATATGCAAGGAAAATACTACAAAGAATATTGCATCTGAAAGAACCATTTACCGGATCATCAAGAACTTCAAGGAGAGAGGTTTGACTGCAGTGACGAAGTCTTCAGGATGTCCCAGAGTGTCCAGCAATGGCCAGGACGTCTCCTCCTGAGGAGTCAGCTACGGAATCGTGTCACCACCAGTGCAGAGCTTGCTCAGGAATGGCAGCAGGTTGGTGTGAGAGCATCTGCACACACAGTGAGGCCAAGACTTTTGGACAATGGCCTGGTGTCAAGAAGGGCAGCAAAGAAGCCACTTCTCTCCAAGAAAAACATCAACGACAGACTAAAATTCTGCAGGAAGTACAAGGATTGGACAGAAGAAGACTGGTGCAAAGTTATTTTCTCTGATGAAACTCCCTTCCGACTGTTTGGGACATCTGGAAAATCGATTGTTCGGAGAAGAAAAGGTGAACGCTACCATAAGTCCTGTGACATGCCAACAGTGAAGCATTCTGCCCAAAAACAATGCCATGAATAAAGAATGGTATCAAAATGTCCTGCAAGAGCGACTTCTTCCAACGATCCATCAGCAATTTGGTGATGATCCGTGCATTTTCCAGCATGATGGAGCACCAAGTCACAAAGCAAGAGTGATAAAGAAGTGGCTCGAAGATCATTACATTGAAATGTTGGATTTCAATTTCAATGGGATTTCAATCCCATAGAGAACCTGTGGTCAGTCCTCAAAAGGCGAGTGGACAAGCAGAAGCCCACAAATTGTGATCAACTCCGAGAGTTAATAAAGCAAGAATGGATTGCCATCAGTCAGGATTTGGCACAGAAGCTAATATCCAGCATGCCAGAGCCAATTGCAGTGGTTCTGAAGAACAAGTGTCAACACTGTAAATATTGACTTGTTATATTTTTTGCCAATAAAAGCCTTTAAAACTTATGATATGCTTATCATTGTTTTTGAGTATACCATAAAAACATGTGGCAAAATCTACAAATACTGAGGCAGTGAACTTTGCAAAACACAAAATTTGTCACCGCCAAAACTTTTGGCCATGACTGTGTGTGTGTATATACAGTGGTGTGAAAAGGTTTTTGCCCCCTTCCTGTTTTTTTTAGTTTTTTGCATATTTGTCACACTTAAAAGATTCAGATCATCAAACTAATTTTAATATTACACAGAGATAATGCAAGTAAATACAAAATGCAGTTTTTAAATGATGATTTCTTTTATTAAGGGAAAAAAGCTGTCCAAACCTGCCTGGCCCTACGTGAAAAAGTAATTGCCCCCTAAATCTAATAACTGGTTGTGCCACGCTTTGCAGCAACAACTGCAATCAAGTGTCTTTGTGTAATATTAAAATTTGTTTGATGATCTGAATCTTTTAAGTGTGACAAATATGCAAAAAAAAATTAAAACAGGAAGGGGGCAAAAACCTTTTCACACCACTGTGATGTGATGTGACGTGACATGTGGCCAAGTATGGTGACTCATACTTGGAATTAGTGCTCTGCATTTAACCCATCCAAAATGCACACACACACAGCAGTGAACACACACCCGGAGCAGTGGGCAGTCATTTATGCTGCAGCACCCGGGGAGCAGTTGGGGGTTCGGTGCCTTGCTCAAGGGCACCTCAGTTGTGGTATTGAAGGTGGGAGAGAGCGCCGTACATTCACTCACCCCACCTACAATCCCTGCTGATACGAGACTCGAACCCACAACCTTTGGGTTACGAGTCCGAATCTCTAACCATTAGGCCACGACTTCCCCACTGAATGTGTATAGAGAGAGAGAGAGATAATTAAAGCATTATGAGCTGACAGATTTACTGAACAATAGTACATCTATAAACATAAAAGATGTTAACTGTTACAACAAATTTCTGTACAATGTATTGTCCACTTATAGTAGTTTGATATACCTAATATTTTAATATTACATATAGACCTTATGTAGCCCCACCCATTTTCAGCGCTGTGCTCATTGTCTTCTGTCTTCCAGTCTGTATTTCCACAGCGGTAAAGCCCAAAGTATACTTAATTTTTGTACGTGTACGCTGGCGTAAGCTTACAGTCGAATGCGTAGCCTTTCAAAGTATACTACATTTGATAGCATGTGCGAACTCAGGTGTTTGACACATGTGCTCTAGAAAGGTTTGTCTTATTTCTCCAGAAGTTGACTTATAAACATATTTTGTTGTTGCTGCAGTCTCCACTATTTTGTTGCTGTTGTTCCATCTCTTTAGTTTAATTTTCTATGGTGAAACAGCTGTCTGGGCCAATGTTTCCACCTTGTGGAATAATTGATCAGTGCAAAACAAATTCAATGTGCATGTGCGACCTGCACGCACAAAGTTTGTGTGGTTACAACAATTCTGATGACGAAATTCGTGTCACACGCACTGTACACATGCATACTAGCTCATGCGTAAAAAGTGAAGTATACTTTGGCCTTTAAGGTCTTACGAATTAATGAAAGAACCACTTGTTTTAAAACTTCCAGGTCTACTGACATTTATGTCATCCGCTTTGAATAATGTAAAGTGTTACCCAATTAGTAAGAGACTATATGTACGAATTTTCAAGTATTAATCTTTTTTTTTAAATGACAATTTGTGAACCGCTTGTAATGAAACAACAGCACCTCACTGGACTTCCTAGGTTGTCTATGAAAGCCTGTCTGATTTTTATATGACGGAAGCAGGACGTTCAAAAGGATGTGATGTTTACACATGCTCCTGAGTGCCTCTCACATGAAATGAATGCCAACAATGTTCAGGATAATGCAGAAAGTGCCATTCTGTAATGTCAATGTGTCATGCAAAGAAAAGAGTTTAATTCCAACTATAGTCTTACATAGACAGATATAGCCTAATCGCAAATATACTTTATAATCAAACTATTATAACAATGACTTTTTAATACCTCATCGGCGTGGTGCCGGTGAAATGCAAAGCTGGTGCAAACATATCCGCATCACTATGATCAGATGCTTTCTTAATAGCTGCTTTCTCATAGCTGTCATTTTTGTTGTGTTTATTTTGTTATTGAGAGGAAAGCTGCACATATTTATGTTCATCTAAACGTTTTATTTCTGTGTGAAAAAACTTTGCTGTGAGAATATCACTGTGAGCATTGAGTCGCACGCTGTCTCTTGTATGTCACGTGTGCATGAGAGCAAGCACGAGCAATGGGCTGCTGGCTGCAGTTCACTTAGCGGCCACTGGTGGCGTTAACCACAACAGTTTCTGAGTTTTACATATAGTCCCTTTAATTGGTAAGAATTTGTTCATCAAAATAAAGAGAATACTTCTTTTTCCTTTCTTGAGACATTTGTATTTAGGCCTTAATTATCATTCAAGTGAAGACCTGGGCTGTTGATCAGGAGATGAGGTGAATGCTTTCCTCCTACGCTCCTCCACTCTGTCTAGCCAGATGTGACATTAATGTTCCTAACCTCTCCTCATTATCCAGGTCTTGAGTCAGAGCTACAGGGCAACTATAATACAGGTGCGGTGAAAAGAGACAAGACTGAGGCATGGGCATCAATATTATTAAAATCTATAGAATCCCCCCCCCCCCCCCCCCCCCACTCCTCCCCCCC
>NW_015505816.1:314376-322874 GCF_001515645.1 Sinocyclocheilus grahami
CCCCCTACATATCACTACTTCATTCATAATAATTGGATTGATAATGAGTTTTAATTCAAATGTTTCTGTTTTTGTCTTCTTTGTCCAAACCAGCACATTTATGGAGCAGATGGTGTTTTAAGATAGTATTTTGAAATTAAGTTTGATTAATGCTGTGTTTTTAATGTTCAGTTTATTATATTACTGATAATTTCTCTAAACTGTGTTTGTGCTTTTTATTAGAAAAAAAGGATTTTCTGTTTAATATTTTTATACAACTTATTACAAACATCAAATGTTTTACCATAAATAGTACAGACATGTTGAAAGTGGTGAATGAGGTCCACACTGTTTCCAGGACAAACTGCATTTCTGAAGGTGAAGAAAACGACAGCCAGAAAAGATCAAACAATTCATTCATGCATTGACACATATACAATCAAATCAATCATTTGCAAAGATAAGACCAGTAAGCACGAGCCCTGAGTTCAACAACACCACCAGCTGTCAACAGAAGAAATACAGAGGGCAACTTAAAGAGATCTAATTTAAAGTCAGCTTCTGTTGGTTTTGGGTTTTCCATTTTTTATTTTTCATTTGTGGTACTGCCTTTGATAAACTTTTGGGTATTGCATTGCAACACTGTTGCGCATGGCTAAATGAATACAGTATATTTTGGAAATAATATCAATTAATGCTCTAAAAAGTCATAAAACAAGTTTAAAAGCAGCACTGCTCACACTTCAAAATAACTGGCTAAATTTGCACACTAGCCAACATGAATCTGGTCTGTCCTTTGTAAAGGAGAAAAAGGGATTTGCTTTCAATATACACACAATGACAAGCCTATGACATTTGATCTTTCAGTAAGTCAGCAATTTCCGCTCTGAAATGCAGGGTAATAACGTGACATGAATGTGATTCTGTTTCAGCAACTGTTTTTAAAAGAGACTCTCTAGTATAAAACGCAAATGAGTTTTCTTATCAGAACCATTTTTAGACTAATTTTAGTTTCTGTTTGAGGAGAGGTTTCCTGTGAGGATTTAGTATGTGATGAGAGGTCTGCTGGTGACTTTAATAATTCAAGAGGTCTTCAAAACATTCTGATACTAGAGAGAAAACTCCGCATTTGAAAGCAGAAAGAACAGTTTAGAAAGTTATTTACTTATTTTCTAGTGGGGAAAATATGGTATAGAAATTGCTCAGTAAATTTCATAAACCATTACAAAAAAAAACAGTAGGTAACATTGAATTAAAAATGAAATTCAATAGTAGAACAATTTAAACAGTACTTTCTTGTAAAACATACTCCAATCTGTCACAATACGCTGGAGCAAGGGAACGAAGAGACGTGGAGATTTCACAAAACGAGAGTCTGTAATAATCCAACATCACAGAACACAAGGATGACGTTCACAACAAGTAAACCCAACGAAGAACTAAGGAACAGATAGGAACTAATATACACAGGATAATAAGGAACTCAGGTGCAAGGAATCATAAGGAAATCAAACTAAACAAGAACAGGAAAAAGACCATATAAGGTTCATAAATTCAAAATATCTTGATTTTTACTGTGTTTGCTATTTTTCATCTGTCAGCTTCAGTTAATTAAGATTCAAACTCCAAAGATTTCCACAAAAATAGAACGTCGTTCATTAACATATCCTGTAACTTATTTGTTTCTTTATCAAATACTTATCAAATATCTGATTATGTTTTCAGCCACCAGTAAAACTAAAGTGTTCACAGGTCAGTTTAACACATTTTAAACTGTATGCGCAGTTTGAGGTGATTCATATAACTTTTTTTTTTTCAAACAATTCAATCTATTTACTTTTACGACAGGCAGATTCATTTTTTGTAGATGTGAAATTTGTATATGTTTGAGGGGAGAAATCATTCAGCCTCCTCCTACTCTGTAACAGAGCTCAATTTTGGAGTGAATTTTAAATTCGGATGAGACCCATTGAGAGTGGACTTACATTTTCAGTCTGAAGGAATATGTGAGTCAACATGTACAGACAGAGGCCGGAGATTTAAAAAAAATAAAAAACTGTTGTTAAAGAATGACATAGACCAGTGGTTCTCAAACCTGTCCTGGAGTACCCCCAGCCCTACACATTCTGTATGTCTCCCTCACCTATCACACCTGATTGAACTCATCAGCTCATTAGTGGAGACTGCAAGACCTGAAGTGGGTGGGTCAGATATAGGGAGACATACAAAACGTGCAGTGCTGGGGGTATGGAGAGGTTTGAGAACCACTGACATAGATATATACATGCTTTGCAAACCTGAAAGGTATATATTATCATTCTGCGAATGAACATTTGTATTCTCTAATGGGTGCTTTCTGGTTAAATGTCTAGTGCCTGTAGTTGTCAATTTGTCAATTGAATTGACGTTTGCAGCCCATTACTCCCCTAATGAGAATTTACGGCCCATTACTTCCAACATGATGTTAAAATTTGGATTTCATGTAATCTTTAAAGTGTGCAGCAGTAGCTATGTTTACGACAATGCTCATTGTGTGTAAAGATTAAACAAATATGCCACCGATTATTTTTATATACTAGCTTCTCTTAAAATCACTCGTGTACCAACCCCATTTTTTATCCTCTCTATCAAATGCTTACCATCATTAATCTACTTTTGCCAAGTGGAAAATCTCTTCAAAAACACATATCATTCACAAAATATTAGCTGCTGTAAGAGCTTATTCCCCAAGAGCTGTTTGACATTGATTTAATGATTACAGCTGGTTTGTAGTGGCTGGAGACCCCTTAGGCAAAATGTTCTAATTACATGACATGCATGCTGTAAAACTGTAATCTGCAATTTGAAGTTTGCATATTCATGGCTTAGAAGCTCTTTTGGGAAATGTGTATCTTCATTCTTTTTACCATTGAAATTGTAGACTTTTTAATCTATTAAACTATTTAAATTATTTTTAGTTGCAAACATATTATTAAACTTAATTTCAACACTATGACATTTTATGGAAAGCTTATTAGTTTAGTTAACATTTTTGTTAATCTATGCATTTTTGTAAGAAAAATATCCATATTCAAAACGTAATAATCACTTAAATATGTAGCTTGCACCAACAGTTGTACATGGAAGCAGCTCCGGGCTGATGAGGTATGAGGTCAGCGTTGCGCATGCGCCGGTGAATCTCATGAAACCCAATTTGTTGATCAAAGGAAGCAAAGTTTCCTTACTTTAGCAAAGGAAAACCAGTCTCCTCTTGGCTTATTTCGAAATCCTTTGACATTCTTCTTTACAAATCCTCGTTTTGTACTTATAATTAGTGACCGTTGTTTTGTTTTGATCTCTCCCCTGTGCTTCCGCGTGCATCACTTCTGAGCGGCACATGCGCAAAGCCGACCTCATACGTCATTCCCCCGGAACTGCTTCTGTTTACAACAGTGAGTGCAAGCTAGATTCAAGTGATTATTACGTTTTGAATATGGATATTTTTCTTACAAAAAAGCATCGATTCACTACAGAAGGCCTTTGTTCACCCCCCGGAGCCGTGTGAGACACTTTTTTTATGGATGGGTGATTTTTATTTAAGTTATTTTGGACTGAAGCAATGCAACACCCGCTGAGTGGCATTAAACAGCTTGAAAGATCAAAGACAATTTTTTATATAACTCCGACTGGATTTGTCTGAAAGAAGAAAGTCATATACACCTAGGATGCCTCGGGGGTGAGTAAAACGCAGCCTAATTTTCATTTTTGGGTGAACTAACCCTTTAATCTTTGCTCATGCTAACTTATTCACATACTAATGCATCAATTAATGCATTAGTTAACATGAGCTAACAATGAACTATGCCTGTAAATAGCTTTATTTAATGGGGTCATATGACGTTGCTAAAAAGAACATTATGTTGTGTATTTGGTGTAATGAAATGTGTTTATGCGGTTTAAGGTTAAAAAAACACATTATTTTCCACATAATGTACATTATTGTTGCTCCTCTATGCCCCGCCTTTCTGAAACGCGTCGATTTTTACAAAGCTCATCGTTCTGAAAAGCGAGGTGTACGCTGATTGGCCAGCTATCCAGTTCGTTGTGTTTGGCTGAATACCTCAAGCGTGTGACAGAAATGTTACGCCCCTTACCATACTGTGATGCCCTGTGTCCCGGCGCGACAAGACAAAAACAATAAAACCCATTACAAACGAGGCATTTGTTGCATCCAGTGGGGACATAATTACTGATAATAATGACTTATACTGTCTTTTTACACGTTGCGTTGCGTATCATGCTGCGTAAACATAAAACTATGCCTGGAGAAACAACAAACAACAAGCGCTACTCTACGCTGCTCAAAACTCACGTTTGAACAGTCCTCAATACAACTTAACCACTGATTTCTAGTCTTGTCCTCTTTTGGAAGGCCAAACAAAGTATTGTCGCATTCACAACGAAACACACAGCGTCACACATGGCGGGCTAGAGTGAGGAACGTCCGGAGGCCTAGAGTGAGAGGCGGCCGGCAGGCTAGAGTAAGGAATGGCCGGCGGCCTAAAGTGAGCAGCGGCGGGCGGGCTTGAGAACGGCGCGGCCGGCGAATTCGACGAAGAAGCAGCCAGTGGGCTTGCAGCAACCGCATTTGACGACACTGGGTTGGACTTCGCTTCGTCCATGGTGAAAGCCAATCCGGCGATTCATAGCGCGAAGTTGATGTATTTCCTCAACGAGCATCATGAATCAGCTCTAGGCATGACGAAGCGGATATCGTCCTCTTTTGGAAGGCCAAAAAAAGTAGTTTTGGTTTCACAACGAAACACAGAGCGTCTCCACGACATGGCAGCAGCAGCAACGGCATTACTACAGCGAGAATAAAAGTTACGCCTTCTTTCTTTGCGTGAACATTTGGGCGGCGTTATGCAAATCTTCCCACATCGTGACGTAGACATGTGGGGGCGTGTTAGAACGAGCCGTTTTAGGAGGGCGTGGTTGACTCTTAACTTTTATAAGGAATATCTCTTTGGATTTGAGACTTTAGTCTTTGCAACTTTACAAATCTTCTTTATGCCCCAAGAGCTTGTAACACTCCAATGAGAAAGGAAAAATTGAAATCGCATCATATGACCCCTTTAATAAGCTTTATTTAATTATACTATATATTTACACATAAGTTTATGTAGCAGCTAGGGTTGACGATGCCATCGTCCATTGCCGATGGCTGATGGACATCACAATGTTGAGCCGGCATCGTTAGGGTTAGGGTTAGGTTAACGTTTTTTTTTACCACAACGTTAACTAGTTAATCTGTTAATGTAAAGAGATACATTAGTAAATTTGTAAGTTAACATGAACAAAGATGAAGTAATGCTGAACAGATGCATTGTTAGTTCATGTTAACTAATGCATTAACTAACGATAACTAATGCAACCTTATAATTGTATATATAATAACGAATTTATTAATCTTTATTAATCTTAGTGTTAATTTATACATATTAATAATTTTTTTTAGATTTCAATTTGTATAAAGGAACATTAACAAATTAACATTAACCTAGATTAATAATTTCTCTAATGTTGTTCTTTGTTAGTTCTTGTTACCTAATGCATGAACTAATGTCAACAATTTGAACCTTACTGTAGAGTGTTCCTGATAAAATCACAGCAAGATCAGTTTTCGTGCTGATAAAATATGCAAGTATAATGGATATGAATATGTGAAGAAAACTGATGCAGGAGAGAAACAGTGGAGGAAAGAGAGCGAGTGTACTATAGACTCCAACTGAGCACAGCATGCTGTCCAACCCTCTGAACTGTCTCTCTAAATGTCAGCCGGATGTTGAAATAAAGTGCGATCGCCATTCACACAACTGATGAACTATAAGCATGCTTTATTTAATATGTCCTCTGGCCCCTTAATCTGATTCAAATTAAATTACATTGTCACTCTGATTCCTCTCACCCTCCTTCCTGTATCTCTCATAAAACTCTCCTGTTCAAAAGCCACAATCCTCTCTAACAATGAGGGAGCAGATCCTAATGCTTTCAACCAGTCTCTAAACTTTTGCGATGAACAACCAGAATTTCATACCCAAAAATAAGACGATTTACCAAGAGGGTTATGCTATAAATCATAAATTTAGTAGAAATGTTTAGAAAAGGAAGATTAGTGATCTCATTTTAAGCTGTAAAAACGAAATTATCTTCTATTTAAAGGGGTCATATGATGCGATTTCAAGTTTTCCTTTCTCTTTGGAGTGTTACAAGCTCTTGGTGCATAAAGAAGATCTGTAAAGTTGCAAAGACTAAAGTCTCAAATCCAAAGAGATATTCTTTATAAAAATTAAGAGTCAACCACGCCTACCTAAAACGGCTCGTTCTAACATGCCCCCACATGTCTACGTCACTATGTCGAAATATTAGCATAATGCCGCCCAAATGTGCACGCAAAGAAAGAAGGTGTGGTTTCAGAAACCGTAGTAATGTTGATGCAGCCATGTCAGGGAGGGCTGTGTGTTTCATTGGGAAAGCAAAAGCACTTTATTTGGCCTTCCGGAAGTAGATGCAATTAGGAATCATTGGTTAAGATTTATTTACAACAGAACAGCACAACCCAGATGTTCGAATTTGTACAACGCAAACCACAAGAAAGCATATTTCTGTATTCAATATGTCTTCCATATGTCTTGTGTTTTAAAATTAATGTGAAAGACATTTGCAATGAAAGAAGGAATGTTCCACTTTGTATCAGTATAGAGTTTAAATGTTAATATTAAATTATTATTATTAAATTGTTATTAATCATTCATTAGCCTATCTTGCCTAAGGGAGCGATTTATGCTTTAATGAGAGCTGAATGATGTGCCAGTGAACCATGATGTATGTAAACATGATTGCTGAAGTAAAACTACCAAAAACTTCTAAGATAGAGAATTTCAGCTGAACTCTCTGCCATGAAAACTTTTGTTGGACATCAGTTGCATACTAAATTTCACATACTTCAAAACAGAATTTTGTTTCAAAAGCCTTCATGCTGAAAAGATGCACATACACGTCCAATTCCTTCAAAGGATTCTTTGAAGGGATGGACTTTATTGTCAGCTGGAAGCAAAATAAACCAGTTTGGCATTATTTCTGTAGAGCATCAACAATTTACTTACAAGGCAATCTTTCATCTTGTCACCCTTTTTTGTACGTAGCTGGATAGGGCATCACTAGAAATAAATGACATCCGGGGCTCAGCTCATCTCTGTCATATTACATAACGCAAAGTGACAATTATATAAAACATATTATAAACCAGTTAGTTCCTGTCCTTGAATGTGATTGGCAGAGCGGCGTTCCAAGAGTGTCGATATAGAGTACAACGTCAGTTTAACTGAAACAGGAAGACAGGGCAGTACATCCCAGGTGAAAAATAAATATATTTAAATTGTGCCTTTTCAGACATACTTACTATATTTAAATTATACTATACTAAGTGCATATTAAATGTATTATATTGAAACAACTTTAAGTATATTAAGTGTATTTCAAAATATGTTTAAGTTGGATTTTAATCTATTTGTAATATATTTAATATATTGCAATTGTGTTAAAATGGAACACAATATATATTTTTGTATACAATATATACTTTAAGTATATTTAGTGCAATTTAAGTTTATTTCTTAAAATACATTTAAAATGACCTTTTAATACTTCATGAACTACAGTTAGAGTATATTTGAAGCATTGTTTTAATGTACTTCAAGTACATTTCAATTGTATTTCAGCTCATTGGAAATGCATTAGCATTACACTACTAGTATATTATAAAGCTGCTTTTTTCAGTATATACACACACATACACACTTTGATATCTAGAAAACTTTAATGTATTATATATTGTTGTGTACATTACAAATATTCATAAAGTACACTAAAAAAGGACAGCAGCATATACAGGTGCATCTCAATAAATTAGAATGGCGTGGGAAAGTTCATTTATTTCAGTAATTCAACTCAAATTGTGAAACTCGTGTATTAAATAAATTCAATGCACACAGACTGAAGTAGTTTAAGTCTTTGGTTCTTTTAATTGTGATGATTTTGGCTCACATTTAACAAAAACCCACCAATTCACTATCTCCACAAATTAGAATATGGTGACATGCCAATCAGCTAATCAACTCAAAACACCTGCAAAGGTTTCCTGAGCCTTCAAAATGGTCTCTCAGTTTGGTTCACTAGGCTATTCACTTATGCACTTTGTTTTTCAAAGACTGACGATGATAAAGTTCAAGCAACAGAATAGGGAGGGATGGAGGGGGTGGACAAGGAGATGGCGTAGGGATGGTGAGAGGCAAAAGTGCAGGGATGATGGCAGGATGTGGCGAAGGGATGGTGATGGGAGGATGACGATGATGCCCTGGCAGCTTAGATGGTGTTTGGCACATGGCACAGACCCAGAGCATCCCAGTGCTGACAACACACGGCGGAATCGAGGGAGCCAGGAGCCAAGATTTAGTGGCTGCCAACATCTGGGGGCCGAC
>NW_015505816.1:323744-334488 GCF_001515645.1 Sinocyclocheilus grahami
ATACAATATTTTGCACCAGAGCCTTGCAGCTTTAGAAAAAAACTAAACAGAAACAAAATTAAATAACAGATTTTTACATGAATGAGTGAAAGCAAGCATAAATAGACAGCTGAAATAGACACATTGCTAACGTTTTTCTTCCAAGATTGACCAAATCACCCTCCATTAGGCCTAATTCAAAAATCTCTATAACAGAGGTGATACAACATGAAAATATACTGACTATTCCTTTGCTTGTCTCTGCACTCAAATTTCAGTTTGTCTTCTATAGCAGCTGATCTGAAAAACAACAAATGTTAATATTTCGCACACACACACACACACACAAAAAAGCAAATGATGATTGATGATTTGTTTTCTTTTTAAGAATGATGAATTATTTCTGAGAACAATGTACCTGGTCGGTAATATAGTCAAAAACCTTCCCAGCCTCAGCAGTTTCAGATGTACTATATGCTCTCATATAAGCAACCCTTCTTACAATTTAATCTTTGTTCTTATCTGTAATGAGAAATATATATTAGAAAATAAAGGCGATAAGGTTGTCAAGCTTGAACAAATATAAACACCAATCAGCGAACACTACCACAGTTGGCTAATCAGCTCAAGACAAAGTAACTGTATGTTCATAATCATGGTTTTTCAAAGATCATTAACCTCATTACAATGAAGCCAAATTGTTCAGGAAATCAGAAATAAATAAATAAACAACTTCATTTTGCAAATAAAAGAATGTTAATGTTGTACATGTTATAATAACTAATTTTATTTTATTTTTTTTTTTCTGCCAATGCGTGTGTCAAAAACACGACTGGCACAGACAAAGAACGTTAAGTAAATCTTACCTGAAGTCACAGTGAGGTTCCAAAAGCCAGATGCCATACACACTCGCAGAAGCTGGTCAAAATAAGAACATACCGCTATATTTTCTAATTAATTTCATAGTTCCCCCAAAACAATTTGAATTCTGTCATCACTCACATTTAAGATGCCCCAAATCATCTAAGACTTGTGTTCATCTTCAAAAGAAAAGCTGAGATATTTTAATAAAAATCTGAGAGATGTAACGTTATGTCCCTCCGATGAAAGAAGATTCGCCAAAGATGTTCACGTTTCAAAAAGTTGAAATCGCAAAAAACATCGCCAAAGTAATCCATATGAATTGCGTGGTTTCCTCCAATTGCCCTAAAGAGACACGATCGGTGACCGCTCTATATAATACTGTTTAAATGTAGACTTATATTCACATTCAAGAGACATTTGCACGCACATTATATTATATATGCGAAGCTCTCTGGGGTGAGCTCATTATCATACGAACAAATCAGAGCCGTTCAATGGCTCTGGAACCAATCAGGTTTAGTCAGTGGGTTTGAATTTAAACAAGTAAACGCAAGGCTTTTTTTTCATATATGATGTTGAAATCCTTGTGGGAATTTCAGAAATATATATTAGAAAATAAAGGCGTCAAGCTTGAACAAATTTATAAACACCTAGCTTATTACAATTAATGTATCATGTAATGAACAACAGCCTAATCAACCAAAGTAGCATAACCTTTTAAGTAAAACTGAACAACATATTAAACAACATATTTTAAATTAATAATAGCTTAATAATAGTTGACAAACGCTTGTACATTGTAAATGTTAAAAATGTTTTGCAAAATATTGTACTTTTCCAAATATAAAAATTATAAAAGCATAAATATTTAAAATATAACCATGTGTAGGCAATATAAAATACATTAAAAACCCACTAAAAGTGTAATCATTTTGTTATGTTCTTACACAAAGTAGACATAAAATATACTTTAAGTAAGGGTAACATAAGTATGTTTTCTCTAAATATACTAAAAAGTCACTAATAGTGTGCTTGTGTTTAGCATATTCCTTAAAAGTGTAACTAAGCATATATTTATTACCAAAGTATTTCTAGTATACTTTTTATAAATACATTAAAATGCCATTCAATATATTTTTATTGCACTTCAAATAAGCATGTTGGGAATACAAATGTATTATAAACATACTACTTGAATTTCAAGTATATTTTTAATACATTTAATACTACGTCTTTTTCACCTGGGATATCAAGCAGCCCCGCCCCCTTTTTTGAATAGCCAATAGCGTTCGTTTATGTCACAGCTTGGGCTAGAGCCGTTGAACTCGGTTAAGCCACATTTGACAGGGTATGACAGCAATATCTCATCCATATTGCTATAAAATATAGCATTCTATGTAGAATTCAAATGGGTCCGATACGTTTTGTGGTCTGCACTGACTCACGCATATGATCCGCTCCTATAGTGTCTCTGGACCGGAGCAGACTGTGTGCGGTGCGTCGGTTAGAATCAGAATCAGAATGAGCTTTATCGCCAGGTATGTTTTCACATACGAGGAATTTGTTTTCATGACAGAAGCTTCCACAGTGCAACAGAATGACAGCGACAGAACAATAGAACAAGTAAACAAGGAATAACAATATATAAATTGACAATTGTATGTGCAGGTATATTACAATAGACAGTTTTGTATGTACAGGCTGTGACGAGTGGGGCGGGGCCGAGAGCCGTGGGAACGGAGCGAGGCCAGTGGAGTAATTGATAATGAGCGACATCTGCACCACTCACCGGTCTGGAGTCTCATGGAGGAGCTCCGGAAGGATAAAAGGGAGGAGTGACAACAGTGTCGGACGAGAGAGGACCAGGCCTGGAGTTTATTTCGTGTTTTGGGTTTGTTTGTGCGCGACAGTCGTCCGCGAGGGGCTGTCGCGCTATTTTGAGTTTATTTTATTATTAAAGTTTGTTTAAATGTTCGCCGGTTCCTGCCTCCTTCTTCCCGACTTATGAACTTTGTTACATTGGTACCGAAACCCGGGAGGAAGGAGGGACACGCTGTCAGAGTGCTGGATGTGAGGGGTCCAGAGTGATTTTGCCAGCCCTTTTGTTCACTCTGGAAGAGTACAGTCCTTGAAGAGAAGGGAGGGTTGTACCAATGATTCGCTCAGCAGTCCGGACTACCCTCTGTAGTCTTCTGAAGTCAGATTTGGTAGCTGAGCTGAACCAGACAGTTATAGAAGTGCAGAGGATGGATTCAATGATAGCAGAGTAGAACTGTTTCAGCAGCTCCTGTGGCAGGTTGAACTTCCTCAGCTGGCGAAGGAAGTACAACCTCTGCTGGGCTTTTTTTGCAATGGAGGCAATGTGAATGTACCACTTCAGGTCCTGAGAGATTGTGGTGCCCAGGAACCTGAATGACTCCACTGCAGCCACAGTGCTGTCCATTATGGTGAGTGGGGGGGAGTGCAGGGGGGTTTCTCCTGAAGTCCACGATCATGTCCACTGTTGGCATATCCCCTATATAGTAGTGATGTGATGTTCGACACCGAGGCTTCGAAGCTTGTATCAAAAAAACTAAACATCTCACAGTGAAGCACTGTACCGGAGCTTGATTCGTTTTGCCAAAACCACGTGATCTGTGACGACTGAAGCTTAGTTTTCGCACACAACCACGTGACTGCTTTGTATTCTGATTCAAATAACGTGAACCACTTGCACAGTTTCAAGTGTCCCTCATGTCTTTGAAAAGAATAAATCATAATACGAATAAATATTTGCATGTGCTGTTTTCTGCATGATAATTTTGTATAAATTCCTGGTTCACAGACACTTTAACTAACCAATCTTCTATGATAATCTTCCGTTATTTTGATCATACAGCCTTGCCTATTTTATATGCCTATTGACTCATTTATTCATATTGTTTCATACAATGACTGACATGAAGACTTATTTATATAGACTTCATATTTTCTTTGCTTTATACAGGTTTTCATAGCACAAACTAATCTATTATCTGAAACAGTCCAAAAATGGCTGGGTCGTCTGGGACGCAAAGGCAGCTTTTTCCACCTTTTGACCACAAGATGTCGTTAATGTGCACCGTCTTGAAAAGCTTGAAAATCATGGAGTGATTAACCTTTTTAGGATACAGTTGAGGCTTGTTCTTTGGTTTTGCATGGACATAAATTACGGTATCGTCTGCGTACATCTGAACATCACAACCTATACATGCCAAGGGTATATCATTTATATATAAGCTGAACAGCAGGCCCCATGATGGATCCCTGAGGCACACCCACTTCATTAAACACAGGGTTCATACGGGTGCTTGAAATCCTAGAAAATGCTTGAATTTTAACGTAGTCTTGGATAAAGTGCTTGAAACTGCTTGAAATTGTAATTGCATTGGTTTTCTATTAATTTGCTTTATTACTGCATAATGTTAGTTCACTTTTTAGACGAAATGCCTTTTGCATAAGACGAAAACGGCTCCGCTCGAGTCTGCCTCTGATGGAGCAGAGTGAGAGATTAAAACATGTTGGGAAGTTGCTGCTTCAGTGAGCATTGGCTTGAAAACGACAAATACACAAATTATGGTTAAAAGAATGTAAAGTATCCTGTAAAGTCTGCTTTTTATATGGGAGAGTCTGTGCTTTCAAGCTGTGTAAAAGCGAAAATGCCCATGCTCAGTTAAACGAAACGTAAGACTGTCGTGATTAAAGTGAAATAATAAAAAAAATAATTTTAAAGTCAAAACGCAGCATGGGTGTTTTTATATTAATGCATCTCTGAAGTAAACAGACTGCCTTCAGAGAATTTTCAATGGCATTTTCATTTAATCTCACAGATGTATAATATCTGATTAAGTAGTGTTTATGAGCACAGCAGCTTTGTGAACAGCCATTACCGGGGAAACTGCTGTATTCATGTAGTTCCAAAAGTGACACCTAGGCAGACAGAACCTTATATTTCAGCCTTTAAACTCTTTTTAAGAAATAAAGAAAAGGGATTAGTCAAAAGTGTAAAGAATTATTTTAATTTAAAGCACACAAACGTCTTACTGTTTAATTTTTTTTTTTTATTCTTTTTTTTGAAGGCACATTAGCTTTTTGTTCTGAACAAAAACAGCAGACAGGCTGATTGAAAATGCAAATTCATCCTCCATCAAAGCCGCTGAAAAACAAACTAATTCTTTATACTTTTGACTCATCCCTTTTCTTTATTTCTTAAAAATATTTTCAAGGCTGAACTGTGAGGTTTGTCACTTTATAAAACTGTCTATTTGTTAAAACCTGTATTTGAACTGCAAATCATGTTTTTTTGCAGTCATTTTATGGTTTAATATGTTACCATAGACAATGACCTATCCCGCTCATACAGTATTTATTTTATTTGTGCAGCTCTTAAAAAGCCTTAAATTGTATTGTAAAAATCCTGCAGATACCCTGTAAATTCTTTCTTTATTTCTTTTTTATTTTATAATGTATATACTGTATGTTGGCTATTTATATTATGCAATGCCATATGCAATCCAGACTGGTGGTTTTTAATAGCACAGTAACATCTGCTTTAAAATGAAAAACTCAAGTGTGTGTGTGTGTGTGCGTTTAAACATGTAATTTACCACAGTTGTAAAGTGCTGGAAAAGCTTGAAAATGCACCTTGAAAGTGCTTGAAAAGTGCTTGAATTTGGTAAAGGTGTAAGAACCCTGTAAACAGGAAGGGTGAAGTTTCACACTGAACTCTGCCTGTAAGATAGGACTTCATCCAATTTAACACATGAGGGGAACAATTTTAATTGGCTAGTTTACAAATGAGTATTTGATGATCGACAGTATCGATTTCCTTCTTTAAATCCAAGAATATGGCCCCAACAACACCTGATATTTTCTGAAAAAAAACAATTTGCTGTCTCAGTAGAGTGGTTGGCTCGAAAACCAAATTGCATTGGGTGCAGGGTGTAAGGGTTATTGTTAAGATGAGTAATCAACTGTTCAGCAAAGCATTTCTCTGCAATTTTAGAAATAACAGGTAAAATGCTAATAGGCCTATAGTTACTTGCCTCAGACGGGTTCCCTGATTTATAAACCGGAACAACAATGGCTGACTTCAAGTCCTTTGGAAACTTCCTTTCTTTAATAAAGGCATTAATTAACTTTGTCATTGGTTCAGTAAATAAATCTGCATGCTTTTAAAAAAGATAGAATGTAATCCAAATATATATTTAAACTTAGAGGTTTTAAGTGAGTTCAGAAATGTATTACCTTTAGATTCAGAGACCTCCATTTGAGAGAGAACAGATTGAGAGATGTCTAACTGTGGTGTAACCGAAATTCTAGTTTGATTGGTGAGCATTATCATCTTTACAGAATTCACAAAATAAGAATTAAGAAGAGTTGCATTTTCTATTGCCCCATTAATCAGGGAGCCTTTGTCTCTAATCTCTAATTGCTTTGTTGTATTATTATGCCATTTCACAGTTAGCTTTTTCAATTAATTCCAAATGTGTTTGTGATTTCCCTTAGCTTCACCTATCAGGCTAATGAAGAAGTTTGCTTTAGCGACTCGGATGTTACCCTGTTTCTTAGAGAAGTGCGTCTGTCATCATTAACTTGGTCTTAAGAAAAATTTGCAGGGCATGGTCTCTCTCCTTCATTAGTCTCAATATATCACCATTAATCGAAGGAAGAGTAAATTTCAAGAGACCAAGGCAGAAGTGTTTTTGTGCAGTGTAATTGCATTGTTGAGTCAGAAAATTCCGTTCAATGAAATGCGTTCAATATTTCATTCCAGTAATACTTTTTTTTTTCTTTTCATTTTGAATGTAGTTAGACTTTGGGTGGGTTTTTACATTGATTTGACTATTTTTATTTATAGCTCTCATATTTCTTTTTTTATTGCTGTCATTTAGTGTTAGTTTTCACATTTTATTATTTATTTATGATTGGATGAATTAATGCTCAAGATTTCTTATTTCTTTACCACTTATTTCTGCTTCTACTGTAGTAATTTATTTTAATGCACAGTTTAGAACTGTTAAGTTTTTGATTATTCCCTGATCTAGGTTCTGCAAACATACATCAACCACATGCTGCCTCACTTCAGTATGTTTTCAAGCATCCCACTGACACAGGGAGTAAGGAAAGCGGCATGAAAAAAGACATAACAAGTTACTCTTCTGGCACTCTTTTGCAGGCTCTGACTCTCAGAAAAGAACTAAAAGGCACCATAGCTAATGGCTAACTCCTGCGAAGAAGCCTATCGCTGTACCCCATGTACAACGTGTGCATCCTCAGGTTATTTCTGCTGTTCCGGCTTTAATGCTGTATGTATCAAGTGCAGGAAAGCCAGAAGCTCAGATTATGTCACATCCATTACCGTTGTCTTTTAGCACACTATACTGTCAAACGCTTGTCAAGCTGTGTGTGAGGTTCCTTGGAGCATTCTTTTAATAAGCAGGCAAACTGTTGCCTTTCCTGGGAAGTTAGCATTGACATTTTCCCTTCTAATGCTATACGCTTTACAGAGCCTCTGTTTATGTTTGTCACATACTAAACAAAAATTAAATATCAAATCTATTCCATGCTTCTGTTCACCTTCAGGCAAGTCTGAAAGATAAAGACTTTAGAATCAGGTTTTATATTCAAAACCTGGCAAATAACTAATGGCTAAATATTTGTTAGCCTGAGTAGTTTTCCCCATATCATATAAGATCCCCATATCTCTGGGACTGAATCATATAGGGCCTTAATGAAATGAAGATACTAAAAGTTTATGAACCATAATCTTTAGTATCTTTAATACCACTTACTCTATATTACAGGCTCACAAACTTTAGAAAATATCTATGGCACTCAGGCAGGTATGTTTATGCAATTGTTCTGAAAAAAAATAGATAAATTTATAGTTTCAACATTATTTAATATAATGTTTGTAATATTTAATATAAGTTTCAGCTGTATGCAAAGTGTATGCATTTGGTTTTTGACCCCTGAAAATGTGTACAATCTTGCAATTTACTCATGAAGTCATATTAAGATTCCCATGTCTCTGAAAAAAATAAAAAATACAGGGCATTGTCAATAAAGATATACCAAAAGAAAACTTTAAGGAAAAGTATTTAAAAGGATATTGAGATATACATTAAATTTTTCTTGAGCTACATGCATGCAAACCTTTGGGGGTAAAAACTGCTTTTTCCCATTTTTAAATGGTCACCACTGACAAAAATGTGACAATGATTTCTAAAGTTAACAGAATTTATCTTTGTGTAAAAATAATGGTGCTGCCATTTCTCTAAAGTAATTTCCGCAGATGAAAATTGTTATTTTGACCCCTCTCTACAAAATAGTGGATTACTCAATAAATATTCAACCATGACATTTAATATTTTAGCTTTCTTATAAATAAATAAATGCATGCATATATATACTCGTACATACATACAATTGCATTTCTTAACACTAGCAGCACAGAAATGATTCATGTTGCCTTTAAAATCTATTCAAAAGAACAGTTTCAGTATATTTATTAAAAAAAAAAACTAAAATCTAAGTTACAGTATGGACAAATGAGAACCCTAATATGTGCCTGTTTTACTTACAGGGCATCAGTGTCTGCAGGCAGACTTGAGAAAAGGTCAGCGTCTCACAGGTAATGCTGTTAAAGTAATCAAGCCAACCCCATGAGTTGTATGTTAGCTGCTTGCCATTTAGAAGTTACGTTTGACTCAAAGTGACTTGCGCATCACTAATTTAACAACACTTCCCCTGGAGCACAATGGTGAATACTGGTTCTTCTGAGTCACTCATACCTCTAATTGAACCCAACCTTATATCATTGCGTTCCCTTTCATGGGAACTTCGAACTACGTCCTCTAGGGGTCGCTATGGGGAACGCCTCGTCGTGACCCGTGTCTGAAGCATACATTGAAAAAACACCAACTTGTTGGCGGGTGACAGCCATGACGTCACTACCGGTGCGACTATCGTATAAATAGGCACCGGGAGCACACATCATTCTCTTCTTCGTCTTCATTGACTGTTTTGTTTAAAGCGTGCATTTCTGTGGTAAGAGCGATCTCTATTTATCTCATTATGGCGAGCACCAGCAAAGCATTTAAGGATGTGTGCATCCGTGTTGACGTTGTTCAACATCTGATGACACACACAATCTATGCATTGTTTGTTAGGGCAAAGAGCACGCACGCGATGTCTCCGAGGGGGCAATCGGCGTGCACTGCGAGCGTTTTTTCCAAGGAAAAAAGCTCCACTCTCGTTTGTCTCTCTTTTCGAGGAAAGAGGGGCAGGCATCTGCTTCCCGCGATTCAGGACACGCCGCTGCTGAGGCACGGAAGGGAATGAGCTTGTGGGGATCGCAGGTGGATCTGGCCGATGAGTTTGAAGGGGGGTTTCCCTTTTGCGATCGTCGGCTGTGCACGAGAGTGAGCCGCTGGAGGATGATGTTATTTCATTAACATTGTCTGATTCAAGGGCCATTGCTCTGCTGGGATCAGCCCAGAAAAAGCAGGAAACAGCTGAGGAGGGCAAAGAAGCTGAGGCTGAGCCTTCCCAATCCTCCTGCCCTGCGTATGATGAGCTTTTGGAAATTATGGATCGCGCCACGGCGAGGCTTTACTTGCCGTAAAGCGGGGGAAGAAAGTGGCGTCATTTTTCTGGCCATAACCCTCCAGCTCAGGTGAGCCTTCCTTTCTTCCTGTTTTTCATATAAAGATTGAGAAGGGATGGAAGAGGCCGTTTTTTTCCTCACGCATCCATCGATTCCAGCATACAAGTTATGCCAACATCGAGGTGATGCGCAAAAGCGGTTATGAGAAGATGCCCCTATAGAGAGATGCTGGGTGAGACGATCCTCTAAGACTCCCCTCCTTGACATCTCCCCTGGATGCCAGGGCATACGCAGCAGCAGCAGGTCAGGCTGTCGCTTCATTGCACACGATGGTGATGCTCCAAGCATATCAGGCTGACCGGGTGAAAGACCGGGATAGAAGTCCAGGTCTGAGCCCGAACAACCCAGGGATCCTAGCCCATCTCAGTTTTGAGGGTCAGAGACTGACTCAGAAGGCTAGTGTCGCGGCTCGCGCTCCTCCCCCGCCCGCGGGTAGGGGTAGGTAGAATCGCGGGTAAAAGGAAGGTAAGTAAAAGACCTAATGGATGTGATCCCTCAGTGCTTTTGGCCGGATCAGAGTGATACCTCAGTATCTACTCATTTCCTTCGGGGTTCTTACATCTGCCCTTATGCTGGGTTCAGAAACCGGGTGCTCGACTTGCAGTGCTTATTTCACTCGTCGATATATGTCTAGCCGGTAAGTAAGCCAGTTTTCGGCTTCATACTTCCTGGATCATGCGGCCATAACACAGGCTTCTGCGGGAGCCTTCGTGATCGTCAGGCCCCCTGCGCGTCACTGCAAAAATTTCCTGGACGTCGGGCTGGGGTTACACTTTCATGCTACCCTGACTGGTCTACGGTATCTGGGTCGCCCTGTGGGGTTTCCCGATCACCAGGATTGCTCTTGCTGAGGCATCGAGCGGGAGGCATAGGTGGTATTACGAGAACCTTCCTGTGTAAATGCTGTCTCGGGCAGTGCTCCCCTCACCTTTGAGGGTTGTATTTGAGCTTGCCTCTCCCGTTTGGCCCAGTACTTCCGGGTATCTGTAAACAGATGCTTGGAAAACTCTAAAATAAGTGCCGCACGTTAAGCTTTGCGCACTTTTCTACAAATCCACATAGCTGGTAAGTGTGCACGTTATGCTTTGCCCACTTTTCTAAAATCCTGTATGGTAGGGGTTACGCGTTATTGACCTCGTTCCCTTTCTCTGAGTTGGTTAGACCCCGGTTCCTTGGGCTCCACTCAACTAGTGTGTCTCTGTCGACACACTC
>NW_015505816.1:334671-366724 GCF_001515645.1 Sinocyclocheilus grahami
TCTAACGTCCCAGGGGCGACTCCCATAGCAATATGATAGAGTTGGTACTTAGTGCTCGCCATGGTTCTGGCATGCACTCCCCTCAGCATGGTGGCGTGGGTATACCGTTCCCCATAGCGACCCCTAGAGGAAGCAGTTCGAAGTTCCCATGAAAGGGAAAGTCTCAGGTTACTTATGTAACCATGGTTCCCTGAGTAGGGAACGAGACACTGTGTCCTCTAGGTTTCTTGCTATGCTGCGGACGCAAGCTTCAGACGAAGAAGTGAATGATGTGTGCTCCCGGCGCCTATTTATACGATAGTCGCACCGGTAGTGACGTCATGGCTGTCGCCGGCCAACAAGTTGGTGTTTTTTCAATGTATGCTTCAGACACGGGTCACGACGAGGCGTTCCCCATAGCGACCCCTAGAGGATGCAGTGTCTCGTTCCCTACTCAGGGAAACATGGTTACATAAGTAACCTGAGACGTTTTTATGTAAGACTCTCATTCTACTCATTTATTTTATTTTGCTCGTATACACATTTAAAAGTCCTTCTACAGTCACTAATTGTATCCCTTAAAAATCATCTTTGATTTAGCAGGAAAAACTGCAGCCTTGAAAATTTCCCTTTTAATGCTATGATCTACAGAGTCTCTGTTTATGTTTGTCACATACTATAGACAAATTAAAGGAATAGTTCACCAAAAAAATTCAAATTCAGTCATTAATTACTTACCCTCATGTTCCAAACTTGTAAGACCTTTGTTCTTCTTCAGAACACAAATTAGGATATATTTGATGAAATCAGAGAGATTTCTGACCCTCCATTGACAGCAACACAACTACGTTCAAGGCCCAGAAAGGTAGTAAGGACATCGATAAAATAGTCCATGTGACAGCAGTGGTTCAACCGTAACATTATGAAGTTACGAGAATACTTTTTATCAAATACTGTATATTAATTTGTGTTCTGAAGACAAATTAAGGTCTTATGCGTTTGGAGCGTGAGGGTACATGAGGGTAATGACAACATTTTCATTTTTGGGTGAACTATCCCTTTAAATGTCAAATCTAATCCATAGTGTTTTCATTTCAAATACATGCTTGTGTTCACCTTCAGGCAAGTCTGACGGATAAAGAATTTAGAATCAGGTTTTTTTTTTTTTATGAAAAGTCTTTGATAAATTGCAGTTTTAAGGAGAAAATGCTTATCAGTGGTGTTGACTGATGTATTTGCGCTTATAGTTTGTCTATAAGCATATTAAAACGTCAGACAGACATGTAAAATGTTAAAAAAAACTTTAATTTTTACCACAGAATGTCAGATAATGTCAAACAAAACTGAGGTGTCACAGGGTAAATTAGAAAAAAAAGAACAGTTTATTAGGTAATGCTTAAAAATTTTTAAATTGTGATGAAACAAAATGGGTTTGATGGAACCACAAGCAGTTCTGTCTTGGCCAGGTTAAGTTGAAGGTGATGGTCCTTCATCCAACAAGAAATGTCTGATAGACAAGCTGAGATGCGAGCAGCTATCGTCGGATCATCAGGATGGAATGAGAGGTAGAGTTGAGTGTCATCAGCATAGCAGTGATATGAAAAGCCATGTTTCTGAATGACAGAACCTAGTGATGCCATGAAGAAAGAGAAAAAAAGTGGTCCAAGAACTGAGCCCTGAGGCACCCCAGTAGTTAGATGTTGCAACTTGGACACCTCACTTCTCCAAGATACCTTGAAGGACCTATCTGAGAGGTAAGACTCAAACCACTGGAGTGCAGTTCCTGAGATGACCTTTGCCAATAGGTTTGACAGGAGGATCTGGTGGTTAACCGTGTAAAAAGCAGTGGACAGATCCAGCAAGATAAGTAATGAAGATTTGGAATCCACTCTTGCCAGTCTTAGGGCTTCAACAACTGGGAGCAAGGCAGTCTCGGTTGAATGCCCACTTCTGAAACCAGACTGGTTGCTGTTGAGGAGGTTGTTCTGTGTGAGAAAGGCAGACACTTGGTTAAACAGCTCGTTCAAGTGTTTTTGAAATGAAAGGAAGAAGGGAAACCGGTCTGTAGTTATCTAAAAGAGATGGGTTAAAGGTGGGTTTCTTAAGTAGTGGGGTTATACGAGCCTGTCTGAATGCTGAGGGGCAAAAACCAGTGTGAAGGGATGTGTTAATGATGTGTGATAATATAAATAATAATATAAATAATATTAAGTAATGAATGCAGTAATCATCAATCATGTATTTCACATCTTATACTAGGCTATATATATATACTATAAAAATAGTAAGAGCAGAAAACACTACAGCTCAATCAATTTGGATATATCAGGTTGCCATGGCAATGAGGTTGTCGTTGCCACTCGTCGAGTGGCTAGAATCAATGGTTTGTAACCTGTCTTTGAGGGAGGTGTCAGTCTTTGGTGGGTTATCGCTCCCAAACTCTTTGACAGGCATGAAAAGGGCAGCACAAGATTAACCTTAAACTAAAACCAAAGCTGACAGATGTGGAGGAAATAAAGTGTCTTTTTTGTCTGTATTTTTCTACAATTTTTAGCATTTTTATCCATCACTCTAAGTATATGTTTCACTCTTTACATTCATTCATGATGCTTATCAGACAACATGATGGACAGCAAAACAAGACAAATCTCATGAAATGAGGCCTATACGATTTGGTCAGAATGTCTTATTAGGTTTTTTTTTTTTTTCAGATAATTTATGGTTTGAACTGTAAGATCTCATATTACTGCTTCTCAAGATTAGAAGAACAAAAGACATCCGCCCTGGTGCCAATAGAAAGAGTTGAACTGGAGTCTTGAAGGTTGTTTGTAATTGAGTCAGGCGCGGGAAGATGTTTTCGGTTGGGGGTGCTGTGTGTGTCCGTGTTGGGTGAAATGAAAGGGGGGCACGGGGGGGGGGGGGTCACCTCATTTGACAACTCCACAAAGCACTACAAGTGCGTCGATATGAACACTCGTTTAAGTGGCATATACACACTGGGAAATTTGACTGCATATCACATTTTTTAAATTATCGATAGTAGCTGATCAATGTCGGGGGTTGGGCTGGGTCCACTAGGCTTACTTGTCTCCGTGCTCGTGCTGGAGCTGGTTCACTTATGTCGGTGCTCGTGCTGGGGCTGGTGTTGGATGCCGATTTTGGAAAGTTTTTGCTGGGATGGGCATTTAAAAAAATCTGAAATTCACTTTTGCGCCATTACCTCCTTGTATTAAAGTTAATCTTGTTCGCATTCTGTATAGTTCATGTCTGATACCACGCGCTAGCATCACATGTTCATGAGGATTAGGCTAATCATCCCATATAGAAAACATCACAAGTAAAATTAATCATGTTTATAAAGATAAACATGGGTTTATTATAGCCCACGAACAATTTACATTTCAGAGATCGTTACAAATAAATTATTACATGCTAAAACTGAATAAATTTAAATGAACAAACTTGACGTTGCATTTGCAACCATGTGAAAACAGGGGGTGCTGCAGCCCCCTCAGCACCCCTACTTCCCGCGTCCCTGACTTGAGTCTTCTTTAAAAGAATCAAGCTCAGGTCACTAATTCTTTATATATTCCAAACTGCTCTGAGAAACCGCTGAAAACATGAGCCCCATGTGTACTATTAGTATGTTTAATAGATGACAAAACAGGGCATCGCCTCATGACTTTGAAGCATGTGGCACATGCAGACCATTGTTTATTTTAAATCACAGCTTTTTGAAGTTTAATAATTACTGAAGGCCATACTGTGATGTTAATTTAATTAATTGTTCAGCCCTAAGAGAAAAAGTCCTCCGTTTATCTCACTTGACAATAAACTATTGATTTTGGAAGTTAAAGCCAAACAGAAGAAAAAAATCCCTCTTTTTCTTTCTTCTTGGTATTTCTCTTCACTTTGAAGCCTACAGCACATGCAGACCATTTGTTATTTAAATCACAGTTTTCTGCAGTTTAATAATCTCTGAAGGCCATATCGTGATGTTAATTTTATGAATTATGCAGCCCTAAGAGAAAAGGCATCTTATTTATCTCACTTGACAATAAACTATTGATTTTGGAAGTTAAAGTCAACATGAAATAAAAATAGACCTCTTTTACTTTCTTCATGTACATTCCTGGTATTTCTGATTTATCAGTGAATGTTACTTCAAAGAATATTCTTCCTTTCCTTTCAACATTGCGTATAGGGCATATAGGGCAGGTATTCATTTATTTATGAAAATACCACGCAAAACTTTGAGGTCAGTAAGATTCTTTCTCTCTTTTTTATAACAAAAATAATACTTGTGTTCAGCATAATTAAGTGACAATAAATGCATTAGTACTTTTACAAAAGATGAAAATCACAGTTTCAAAAAAAAAAGTTGTACAACTGTTTTCAACATTGACAGTAATTAGAAATGTTTCTTGAGCAGCAAATCAGCATATTGGAATGATTTCTGAAGGATCATGTGACACTAAAGGCTGAAGTAATGACTGCTGAAAATTCAGCTTTGCATCACAGGTGTCACAAATCCAGTCTATGAACTTCCGTTCACTCACCACCAGAGGTCACCCGCTCACTACATTGACTCTCACACTACACAGACTGTTACACATCACCCTGGACTACATTTCCCATGCTCCATTGCACTAATTACAATCTCATCTGAAACCAATCACACACAGCTGCTACCAATAACACAAAATATATAAATCAGTCTCACACCACCATTCAACGCAGAGTATTGTATGTGCTTATCGCCAGTAGTGATAGCTACTTTACAGAGCCCTCATTAGTTTCCCAGTCCTAGCCTAGTCTTGCCCTGTCTGTTTTCTTGGTTTCTGATCTTTGCCTGTTTTCCTGGATTTATCCCTCTAGTCTCGCCCTTTTGATTCTGTTCGCCGATCGTTGACCTACGCTAGCCCTAGGATTATTCTTGTCTTGCCCGCCATATACCTGTTTGCCATTGTTCGACCCTGCCTGTGTTTCTGACCTCTTCTGCTTTAAATAAAAGCTTGCACATGGATCTGCATGTCTCACGTCTTTTCAGCCCCGTTACAACAGGAATAAATCACATTTTTAAATATATTCAAATAGAAAACGTTTATTTAAAATTGTAATAATATGTCGCAATATTACCGTTTTTACTGTATTTCTATCAAACAAATACAGCCTCAGTGAGCATAGATGACTTCTATTAAATATTTTACAAAAAAATTTAAAATCTTACTGACCCCAAACTTTTGAGCAGTATTAAAACGAAATCTGAAAAACTAAACTTAAATCCTGTAGCACCAAATGACACTGAATCACATTTATGTCTTGTCAGGGGTTTTTATATGAATACATCTTGACTCCAAAAAGATATCTTTGTTGACAGACAAGAGCTTCAGGAACGCCATAGAGAACTTTCCAAGAATGACTCTCAGACGTGGCCACAGGAAGCCAGACTGCAAAAACCGAGTACAGCGCTCTCCTTGTCAGCACACATTATCTAAATGCACCTCCTCTACATAGTCAAGCAGAAAAAATTCAGAAACCTCAAAGGTCACAATCACCCATGCTGCCAGACAAGATCAATAAGCAATTAGCTCAGCAATAGCACCAGTTAATCATCCCTCACTTTTTACCTGAGCTACACAGCACAAGCTCTTCTGACTATTTTATCGATCCTTACTTCTGCTTCATAAAAAATGGAGCTCATTCCCTCTCAATTGTTACAAAAATATCTATTTCAGACATTATAATGAAAGTTATAAAGTAATGCAGGCGTCTAACGGCGTAATTTACCATCAAGTCATCGCATTCACTATTAAAGATTGTTAATGTTTTCTGTAATGTTCCTTCAAGGTACAATGATCTCCATTGTTTGATAAAGATTGATCATTAGGCCTGTGCTGCGATGCAAGCCCAGGTTTCATAATGGTGGTTTCAATTCTCATTGCTCTGGCTCTGAGGTTGTGGCACAAACCTCATTATAACCTAATCAGTTGAATAACCAAGCAGAGGGAACGAATACATCCTGTGTAACATCCTGTTCAGCACAGGGAACGGGTTTTTACACACTATTTAATTGCCCGCTAATGTGGCCTCAACAGGGAGGCTGAGTGGAGACTGGGGATATGAAATTCAATCATAACAATAATTAATCACTACACAACTTTCCCTAATGCAAATGAACAGATCCTTTATCACACATCTTTTTAGGATTTCCACTTCTCTAAGCAGCAAGTATTCTTTGACTTGATAATCCACTTGATAAATAAATAGATATAGATATTTAAAGGGACAGTTCACCCAAAACTGAAAATTCTGTCTTTATTTGCTCTCAGTGTTGTTTCACTTTAATGCATTTAATGAACAGCATTTTCCACAAAGGAATACCATAAATTTATCATATAAGTATGTTATCATTTGAAAACCAAGCTTTGTGTGATAAATCTCATTATTCACTGAGAAACCTGCCTTTTGCTGCAAATTGCAAACATTATTTGCGTTTTCGTGTATGTGGCAGCTTTGAAGAGCAGCATGAACATTCTATTTAATGTACTCTCTTATGTTCCACAGAAGATTGAATATGTAGGCCTATTGATCTGAAAGTTCTGAAAGCTTTTGCTTTATTACTAAAACGTATTATACAGCAAAAATAAATAAACTTCCCCATATCAATTTGAGTTACTGATAATTCACATATGCAAAACGTGAAATAATATGCCACATAGCATTTTAAAAATGAGGCAAAACAACATTTGTGTAAATATGTGGTGACGAATAGTATGAAAAATACACTACAGACATCACATGGGGCAAAAAGCCTTAACATTTTAAGAGAACTGCAAACTGGAACTGGCCTGAGTGTATTTTGCTCTCTTGGATAGTTTTATATAATTTGAAACATTACATCAGCGGAGAAGATGCATGGGCATTAGTTTGCATTATTTCAGAAGGTGACAAATGCAGAAATGACCACATTTAAGCATTTTAAAGGGCTCAATCTGCTCACTCTTTTACAGCTGAGCTGATTTAGTTTACAAACAATTAATGAACTGAGAATGTCATAAGACATTCATGACCTAAATATAATTTCCCTTTACAATGATCAATACTAAAATTAGGCAGTAACTTTGTTTCATCAGTCACAGGTAAATTCAAGCTCCGACGATATCCCGGTTCTCTGCTTTTTTTTGACCGGATCGTTGAATCAGTGAGTTGTTGACTAATGCTGCAATCGGATCAGTCCGATTCGCGAGTGAATCGTTCATCGTTTTCACTGTGTTCAGTGTATCAATTTGTGAACCAATTCAACAGGTTAATTGGAAAGAAGGTCGTTCAAGAATCTTATATCGCTCCTCAAATAAAAATACAGATACTTGAAAAATGCACTTAAGCACAGTAACAAAGTAAAAATAGTAGTTACTGTATGTGGGTTTGGAACAACGTGAAGGTGAGTAAATGATGACAGAATGTTTTGAGGTGAAGTATAGAGAGGACAAAAAATTGAATTTAATTTTAAATGACAGCTTTTTCCACAGATTGACATGTTTCTGTCTCTCTAAAGCATCGTAAAATGAATCCATATGAATCGAGCAGTTTAAATCCTGTTTAAAGCAGTTTAAAGTCTAAATCCTGTGAAAAGTTAAAATCTCTATAATGAGCAGATTTAATTTAGACTTTTATTCACATATAAACACACATTATGTCACATATATACACACAGTAAACACATACTGTACATACCGCCTCACATATGGTAAACATGGGCATCACACGCTAAAACAAACATCATTGGTTCTCGTGCATCTCCTGCACACGTTTAAGATTCTGTGTTTACCATAATAATTGCGCTAGGTTTGTGTCAATAATTGTTTAGATGTAAATACAAGCCTAAATTAAATATGTTCATCATATAAAGTGACTCTCAACACAAGACTTAAACCACTCTATTGACTTGTGTTCATTTTACGACATCTTAATGACCTTTTTGGATCTTCTCTGTTTTTGTTACATGGACTTTCAATGGGACAGAAACCTTTCAGGTTTTAATAAAAAATCTTAAATTTAGTTTCAAAGATCATGATGGTAAGTGATGACAGATTTTTTTTTTTTGGGTGAACTAACCCATTAAGTCCAAGTCTACACTGCACACAAACACACATTGAGGTTACACTGGTGAAGCTCCAAACCACCTCATAGAGGGAATCTGTTGAGCAACAGTGTCACCTGCAGGGGGGTTTCTAATCAAGATACATTTTACAGTAGGACGTGCACTAACATTCTCTTTAGCTTTCTTATTTTATAGATGCTTTCCACAAACATGGTACAAAATAAGACAACATGTTAAAAAAATGAAGTCGTTTTTCTTCAACAATTGGTCAATGAAATGGTCAGTTAACCTTTGGAATATGGTGAATGTTGCTCTCAGGAAGTCAAGCTAAACGAGCTATTTTACATTATACTATTTTTATATATTTTTATATAACATATTTTTATATACATTTAAAAAGTCTAAATACAATTGAATATGTGATTGTTCAGTTTTTCTTGTCATTAACATTAAATAAGCACACAAATAAAATAGAAAAAAAAATATGATTTTAAAATAAATAAAATAACTAATTTTAAAATCTATGCCAGAATAGGTACCAGGGCTGCAAATTTATCATAAATTAAATTATGACTCACTAGAGCTATCTAAAACATTGCTGAGGTCTCTTTTCTTAATTTTCATATTGATTTCCAAGACAAAAGTGTAGTTATTAGTTCAGCATGTTGTTGTGGATGTGTTAATCTCACTGTCAGTGTTGGGGGTAACGCATTACAAGTATGACTGAGTTACGTAATCAGATTACTTTTTAAGTAACTAGTAAAGTAACACATTACTTTTTAATTTAAAAGGAAATATCTGAGTTACTTTTTCAAATAAATAATGCCAGTTACTTTGTTTCCCATGTCGTGACTGACAGCTCTCGTGTTGCCATGTTGAGAGAAATCTGGAGTAAGTGGGAGGCATTGTGTGTGCTGTGTGAACATGATGCTTACTGTAGTTCAAAACGAAATATGAATGTATTTACTCATCTCACCTGCACAAAAACAGATTCAGTATACCTCAAAATGAATAAAAACAGTCAAATGCATATCAGAATATGTATACAAACCTGCAATAATTAAATGGTAAATAACACAAATATAATTTATGTATGTAATCCCATTTTATTAACCAATGTCTTTGCTATTGACCTTCGATGATCCAACTCAACCATACTGAGCAAAAATGACACATTTGTGTTTCATTTTTTTTATTGCTGAATAGTGTTTAACTTTCCTCTCCTGCATCATATTCTTCATGCAATTAGTTTGAGCCGCGCCCTCTACTGTACAGACATTAATTTACATTTCCTTCAGCCTTCAGCCACTTTTGTTGTGAAAAAGGCCTTTACATTTGTAAAAGAAGAACTTTTTATATTAAAAACAAACAAGCAAGCCCTGCCCAGATGTAAAAAATAACTCAAAAGTTATGTAGCGCAATACTTTCCGTAAAAAGTAACTAAGTAACATAATTAGTTACTTTTTTAGGGAGTAACACAATATTGTAATGCATTACTTTTAAAAGTAACTTTCGCCAACACTGCTCACTGTTATTTTAAATTACATTCTGTATTCAGCAGACAGTAAACGTACATAAATCCTGCATACATTTAATGTGTTGTAATGCATAATGCAAGTTATTTTTGGTAGTTCATTATTATTCGTTTATTAGTTTTTTTTGCAGCCGTGGCCTAATGGTTAGAGCTTCGGACTTGTAACCAGAAGGTTGAGGGTTCGAGTCTCAGGTCCGGCAGGAATTGTGGGTGGGGTGAGTGAATGTACAGCGCTTTCTTCCACCCTCAATACCACAACTGAGGTGAGACCCTTGAGCAAGACACCGAACCCCCAACTGCTCCCTGGGTGCCGCAGCAATATGGCTGCTCTGGGTGTGTGTTCATGATATGTGTGTGTTCACTACTGATGCCACACGTCACTTCTTCTTCTTTCAAATAATGTATTTAAGTGTTAATAAATTTGTGCTGTCTGAAGAAAAAATAATTATGTAAATGTTTTTATTGTCATCAGAAAAAAAATCTTTTTTCATATATTATGAAAAATATTTTCATGGTTCATGGATTTATTTGGACCGCCTTAAAATATATCGAAAATAAAAATGTGGGAATACTGATAATAATGTATTACTACTGCAAAATCAAATTTGAATATTTTAGAATAATGAAAACAACAATAGATTTAACAGTGTATTACTACAATATTATTTTTTGGGTTTGTTTGGCTTCCAAAAACATCAACATGAATGAAAAGTGGATCAGGGCTGTATAGCCCCAATAGAACATTTTAGACAAGTTAATATTATTTTATTATAATATTAATATGAATATTTTTACTATGTCATTTTGTCCCTGAGCAGTGGCATTAAATTACTTTTTAATGCGTTTGTGTGCTAAGCTTACACTGCAAGTGACAAACAAAACATGCAAATAAATCATTAATCACAATAATGTGTATGACAAGTAATAGCCAAATTATAAAGTGTGTGTGGTGAGAAATGACTGTGTGATGTTTCTGGATTGTCAGGAACTGGAGAAGGAGCGGACTGACCTGCTGGAGGATGTCACAGCCAATAAACGTAAAATGAAGGAACTGGAGGATAATTTACTGTTTAGGCTAACTAGCACGCAGGGCTCCCTGGTGGATGACGAGAGCCTCATCACAGTGCTGGGAAACACGAAACGCACTGCAGAGGAGGTCACACAGAAACTCCAGATTGCTGCTGAGACTGAGATCCAGATCAATGCGGCCCGCGAGGAATACAGACCCGGTGGGGGCTTAGAGCTCGTCTGTCTTTTTAGTGATTTAATTTTTTTTGTTTTTCAACGATACATCGAGAAATTTGCTTCATCTCTTCCTCTAGTTTGTTAGTCTTATGATGTGACAATTATTGGAATTACCACAAGCTGTAAAACGTCACGTAAATAGAATCCTTCATACATCTCAGATGATCCAATCACAAGTGCACAGAGCTAAATACAGGTGTACATATGGTCCAAGATATTTTGTGATTGGACTGGTTAACCACATTCAGAGGTGAAAAACAGAAACTATTGCATTTGCACTGTATATGCTAATCTGTACAAAAACTTCCCTGACTATATATACAACACACACATATATATATATTTCATTCTTTTGCTAAATTCCAATTATAATTGTTTTGTATAAGGATTCATTATCAATTCAATTCTGAACAAATCCTGCCCTATTGAATATGGTTGCGCTTGTGTGTCTCAGGAAGGAGTTTGTGGATGGCTGTAAGGCGATCCAGGCCGACAGTATCCCAGGGATCTGCTCTCGGTTCTCCATGCTGCTAGAGGAGTCCCGTGGAGAAGAGAGTTTCAAAGATCTCTACCGCTTCACCTTCCAGTTCGGGCTGGACGCCGAGCAGGGCCAGCGCTCGCTGCAGCGCTCCATCGCCATCGCGCTGTGGCGGCTCGTCTTCACGCTGGACACGCCGCCGCTGCTGGAGCACTGGCTGGACTTCCTGTCGGAGAATCCGTGCGGCGTGCGCGGCATCTCTCGCGACACCTGGAACATGTTTCTGAACTTCACACAGAGCATCGGCCAGGACCTCAGCAACTACAGCGAGGACGAGGCCTGGCCCAGCCTGTTCGACTCCTTCGTGGAGTGGGAGACAGAAAGACAGAGGAGAGAACAGTCGGACTCTGCCGCCGCCGAGACAGACTGCGAGCCTAGGTCCGTGTGGCCGGGATCTTGAGGGCGGCCGTGTTTGGGATGGTGGTGAATTCTGGACGATGACGTGCAGAGGTGTTTCTGAGCCCGTCACTCTCCATCCTGATTTGTGACTCTTATTCGAATTATTGCTATGAAATTTCCCGGTCTTACCGCATTGGGCAACCTCTCGGACTTTTGTTTTAATGAAAGGGCTCCAAACAAATAGTTTTTTTTAAGCACTTTTATTTAAGTTATTGCTATTGTTCATTTAATTTGTTTTAACGTTCACATTTCATCCAGAGCGGTTTCTTCTCGCTAATATTTTGGGATTGACCAACACGCCAAAGAAAAGGGAATTCTGTCAGCTGCCGACCGAGTTCGAACACACACACACACACACACACACAGATATTTATGCACACAAGAAACACGCGCGTGCACACGCCAGCATAAACGCTGCAGGGAATGTGTTTTAACGGTTATTTTTGGTTGAAGGGTGTGTGGTGGTTCTGCTGGTTCTGTTTAACATCAGACTGTGGTGATTGATGTCCTGAAGCCCTCAAAACCTCATTTCTGTGCTTCCCTAATCATTTCTGACTTTATTTTGTTCTTCTCATTCACGTCTCCTCTGATGCATTCATTGGTTCTGCGATTCTCATATATTCTCAGTGGTCAGATGTGTGTGAGTGGGAAATACAGATTCATTTGCAGTTGGATGTCTGCTGTGAGCTTTTACTTTTATTTTACAGTTTACATATAATTATTAATTTATGCATATGTGAACAGAATGAGCTTTGTGTGTATACTTTTTGCATAAATATAAGCCTAATTTAGGACCATTATGATTTTTAGCATTTTTATTATGTGACATTATTTTTATGATAAACACATGTCCCATTGATATTCATATTACCGTAATGCAGGGGGGGAAATGCAAGGAAAATTAAGATTTTAAGTAATGTTGGCTGAAAATGCTGAATAATCTTTCTTTCATTCTTTATACTAATTAAATTCAGAACTACAATTTTACTATCTAAGTAATACAGTTGAGGTCAAAAGTTTACATCCCCCTTTCATAATCTGCAAAATGTTGATTATTTTACCAAAATAAGAGGGATCATAAAAATGCATGTTATTGTTTATTTAGTACTGACCTGAACAAGATATTTCACATAAAATATATTTACATATAGTCCACAAGAGAAAATAATGGTTGAATTTATAAAAAAATAACCCCGCTCATTCTTAATACTGTGTTGTTACCTGAACGATCCACAGCTGTTTTGTTGTTGTTGTTGTTGTTGTTGTTTTTGTTTTTTGTTCAGTGATAGTTGTTCATGAGTTCCTTGTTTGTCCTGAACAGTTGCTGTTCTTCAGAAAAATCCTTCAGGTCCCACAAATTCTTTGGTTTTCCAGCATCTTCTGCATATTTTAACCTTTTCCAAAAATGAATGTATGATTTTAAGATCCATCTTTTCACACCGAGGACAACTGAAGGACTCATATGCAACTATTACAGAAGGTTCAAACACTCACTGATGCTCCAGAAGGAAAAAGCATAGAGCGGGGGGTGAAATCGTTTTGCATTTGAAGATCAGAGTAAATTTAACTTATTTTGTCTTTTGGGAAACATGTAACTATCTTCTTTAGCCTCTCAAGGGCAGTACTACATGAAAAAAATATGCTATTTAGGCAAAATAAGAAAAATGTACACATCTCCATTCTGTTCAAAAGTCTTCTACAATGATAAACCTCACCGTAACACTATATGTTTGTATGAGAAAATACATTTTCCTTGCAACTGCTCCCAGTTGGCATTTATGAATTAGATTTTCCACATGAGGAAACCACTGTGTATGGCCTTTAGTGAGATGGTGGACTGATTTGCACAACAGTTTCACAGGACCCAATACAACATACCCATTTAGAGCTGCACTTGAAAGCACAGACCATTAATTACAAAGAAGAGAAGTGAATAATTCATTATGCTTAGGTCACTACAGGAGCAGCCTGAGGTTGGAATTGTACTGATGGACAAAAGCCCTGGAAGAGCAATGTAGATTACAAAGCCAGAACATTATCTGTCTCCCTTTCTCAATCTCTCTATCAGTCTCTCTCCTGTATGAGTCTGAGTAATTGTCATTTGAATTGCAATCAGTGAGAAATTGCACATTGGATATTTCATATGGAATCAATGACTCCTGGTATTCGATCTGTACTGGTCACACAGATTGCTTTGCAGATTGCACACATATTCAGGGACACTATGCAGTGGCCTCACAACCTTTTTTGGAAGTAGAAACACAATGCCAGTTTAACAGCTTTTATGCTTTTGTATTTAATATTAATCAGGTAATCACATAAAATCTCTCTGCTCACTGTCTGTACTCTGTTCTCACAGTCTGAAGTGAGTTTCTTTGGCCACCAGATGTCAGCATTGCAAAGACTACATCGGGACCTCATATCTTGACAGAACACTAATTTTGGGCCTATGTCTGAGAAGTGAAGTTTACTGTTACACACATTTACAATGTAGATTACAAAGCCAGAACATTATCTGTCTCCCTTTCTCAATCTCTCTATCAGTCTCTCTCCTGTATGAGTCTGAGTAATTGTCATTTGAATTGCAATCAGTGAGAAATTACACATTGGATATTTCATATGGAATCAATGACTCCTGGTATTCGATCTGTACTGGTCACACAGATTGCTTTGCAGATTGCACACATATTCAGGGACACTATGCAGTGGCCTCACAACCTTTTTTGGAAGTAGAAACACAATGCCAGTTTAACAGCTTTTATGCTTTTGTATTTAATATTAATCAGGTAATCACATAAAATCTCTCTGCTCACTGTCTGTACTCTGTTCTCACAGTCTGAAGTGAGTTTCTTTGGCCACCAGATGTCAGCATTGCAAAGACTACATCGGGACCTCATATCTTGACAGAACACTAATTTTGGGCCTATGTCTGAGAAGTGAAGTTTACTGTTGTTCTCATTTTGCAGTTTTTCTCCTCTCCCACTAAGGTTAATGTACAGTATGATGGTATGTAGCAGTGCTACATTTCTTCTTGTACTGAAGAATATTAACATGCCTTAAAACTAATAGGCACACATACAGTATATAGCGGGGATGTCTTTGGAACATCTCATAGGGAAAACAGTGCGTTGCATTTTAAATATCATATTACAAATACAAATTTTTTAAAGGAAGAGTTCACCCAGAAATTCTGTCATCATTTAATCTAATTTTACACTTATGTCTTTCCAAACCTGATTAACTTACCTTCTTCCACAGAACCCAAAAGGAGATGCTAGACAGCAAACAGTCTTTAAACTGTAAAAAAAACAGCAAACTGTTTTAAATGGTAATGAATGAATTTGCAATATTATTTTTCCATTCAATAAAATAAAGACATTACAGACAAATTATTTTTAGAGACTACAAATATAAAGCTATATATTTTTAACAAAAATAAATGTAAAAATAAATAAATAAATTCTTCATAATTTACTCACCCTCATGTTATTCCAAGTTTGTATGACTTTCTTTCTTTGTTGAGAAAAAAAGTGTTTTGTTTAGTTTTTTCCCCATGAAAGTCAATGCTCTTTGTAATATCTTCTTTTGTGTTTCACAGAAGAAAGAAAGTCATAGAGGTTTAGAACAACATGAGGGTGAGCAATGACAGAATTTTAATGCAAGAATTTAAATTTTCCGGTAAACATCCCTTTAATCGCTCAAATTGTACGGTTTGAATATAATATCTAATATAAAATATAATATAATATCTGATATAAAAATCTAAAGTAGCACATTTGACAGTGTCCTTGTTACATATGTTACATGTACTCGTAGTAATATGTAATACCAGTAGATTTTGCATAAGAAACTAACCCTAAACAAACCCTAATCCTGACCCTAACTCATGTTTAATATTACCCAGTGCCATAACTGCATATTTAGACTGTAACAAAGATATCTTAAAGTAGAGTGTAACCAAACCCAAAATGTCTGAATACAAAAAAAGTAGCTGGAAAATAACCAGATGATTTTGGCCTCCATCAAGATTCTGGAGTTCAATGTACTGACGTTGTTCTTTCATCCATCAAAGAAAATTTTAGCAGCAAAGTCTCTAAAAATAATGAAAATGCTCAAATATTCAAATAGCATTCAAAAATAGTCATTTAGTCCACTTTGTTACTATAAGTTGAGGAATATTTTATTCTAAAACTTTTTCCAGAGAAAAATAGTGTCGCCACCATTACTGAAGTAACCTTCCTACAAACTTTATCTGTGTTTACGTCAGTGTGGAATTGTGTGCCTTGTTGACGGCAAACTCATTAAGGACTAAATGAAAGTGATGAGATTTGATTTTAGACCGCATCTGGAACAAATGGCCCAGGCGTTCCCTGTTCAGTCTGGCCAATTTCGGAGGCCCGTACCAACCCACAACCCCCCTCTCCACCCGCCGACTGACACACACACACCGGTTTAGATCTGATATTTATTTCATCGGTTTTGTGTACGCAGTTGGTCTGATATGAATGTGATTCCACGCCTTGATGCAGAGACAGATTGTAAAGTGTGATTTTATTAAATCCTTCATTAGGATTCATCAGTGAGATTGGATCAGAAAAAGGTCACTGTGCAAATTCGGCCCACTCACCCCCCAACGGCACCCCTCGCTCTCGCCCTCCCTCTCGTTTGCCTTCGCTCTCTCATTTCTCTCTCATTTGCTCTAGTAGGAGGGGGGGTTGGCCACCACTACTGAAATGAATTTGCTGTGAAAATGGGGAAAAATTAGCATTATGGGCTGGTGGAGGAATACAAGGTGAAAGTGACATTATCTCCCCCTTCACGTCTCCTCCCTCTCTTCTCTTTACCCTCCTCCTCTCATTCCCCGCTTCCGTTCTCCGGTGCCTTTGCGGGACGATGGTGCCACAAATCATTTGTACGCTCTCATTTGGGTCTACAAGCCGCGATGGTGCTTACTGCTCACGGAGCAGATGACTTTCAGAGAGGGGGGAGTAAAGGGGGAACGGCTATTTTCTGGCACATGAAAACATCAGTTGGAGTTGGAGCTGAAATTGAGAGGGAAATTGCTCTCGCCATATGTCATCTTTTGCTCAGGGCTTTTTTTCCCATTGGGTGCATGCTATGCATGCATCTGCACACGAAGCAGTCTTGGTGTTAATTGTTATCATTGAAGAGTAATGTGTGCCCTAACGCCAGTTTATCTGTATCTGTAGACCTGCTGGAGTTTAGTGTACTTTAAGGCTTAGGCTAAAGAAAATCGGTGATTATGTGATCTTTCCTCACATTTACTGATTCAGTGGCTTCAGTAAGTTATTTTAGTTAGCATAGGCTGCAGGACCTTAGCTTTTCCTACTTTTGTAAGCACAGATATCAGTTGTTGTGCAAAGAATCTAAACTATCAATATAATTTTTTCTCTGTTGATCCTGTTCCGACACTCAATGTAACCCAGATCAGATGCATGTACAGTACAGTTCATCTGCCTCTGCTTTCGCTTTATCGATTGGCTAGTGAAGTCATTTGACGTAAACCATAGTGAGTCATATACTGGGGATGTGGTTTAGCAAAGAAAAAAAAATGCTGTATATTATCAATATATAATTGTCATCAATAAATAATTATTATCATCAGTGAACTGTTCCCTAGCTGAAATGTGTACTCTCTTATAATGATAATATACTTTCTGCTGTATTTGAAGTGATTTTGTGACAGTTATTTTATGTGATATATATACATTATATTTATACTGCATATTATTCATTCATTAATCACCTGTCCGGCTCAGATATAGTAACTTTCTGTTCTTTCTGTTTAATGAGACACACTTTTATTCATAAAGTCTTCTAGTTTCTTTTAGTGACAGACAATGATTTTGATGGCTTTTGTATTTTCTAAAACTAAAGTCAATGACTATAAAGACAACTATAACAATAACTATGTTAGCATCCACACCAACACACATTAATGTTCAGTTTTAAGCATGTTATGTCTGCCACTTTACAGTAAATGTGTGTGCTCTTTAAAGTTTATGGATTATGGATTATGGAGCTCTTAGTCTCTCTGTTCCAGTGAAACGATAAAACAAAATGTGCACAGTTTTAGTTGGTTAATTAAAAAACTGACAGACAGGCAAAATCTGAACCACAATATCTCATATTAAGTGAGCCGAGATGCTTCACTTTTGGTTTAAGGTGAAGTTTGGTTTAAGCCTCAGCAACAAAAGAAGCGTGAGTGTGAGTGTATAATCCCTGATGACTCTTTGAATGTCTACTTTCTGTTTTCCCAGAACCCTCTTCTTCTCTCCCCATACAGACACAATTCTTCCAGCACACTGGCTGTATTACCACTTGTGCCTGAACTGATCATCCAAACCCTATGAATGACATTACAGAGGGATTATCACCACACACTCACCCACACACACACATATATGCTGTATGCACATTCACACATTGCTTGAAGAGTCTGCTGTAGTTCTCAAATAGAAATACACCTGACCACTCAAGCGTGATTCATCTGTTACACTCACACGCTCTCGCACATGTAACGCAGACATATGCGAGTGCATGAACACACATGTACGGATCATTCACACGCTGTCGCACGGCCTTGCCCTGGAAAGCATGCGTATACACACGCATACACTGCGAGTGTGAAATAAGAATCATGCCCTAAAGCAGACTTCTGCACTCTCCATGACGGTTCCAAAGGGACCTCCATCTGTGAGATTCAAATGCAATATTTATTGCCAAATGAGACGGCCGTTATTAAAAACCATGTTTGTGTGAAATGCGTGTGCGTGGGTACACAGGTATGCATGCACACGTACATGTCCATATGTATGTTTTACATTATCTGCGTTGTGCTCCCTTTCACACAAATGAGTTGTCTATTACAAACATGCTGATTTATGGAACCCTGTTTCCACTTCAGAGTAAAAAACAAAAAGGTAATTGTGAGGTGAAGTTTAAAATAAAAAAAATATTAAGTCACATGGTGACATGTAAAGTCACAGTTATGATTTTTACTATAATTCTAATTTTATCATTAATATAATTAATAATTATATTGTTATAAATAAATATAATTACATGCATTATAATTATTATGACATTTATTGATTATTACACAATTTAGATTTTTACTCTTCACTTTATTACAACTTCATTGTGTTCAATCTACTTAAATATCTCAAATTAAAGACTATACTTAAAGCAGTTGTGACTACTATTTTTTGGCAATAACTGAAATTAGATGGGTGAACTTTTAGCTCCCAGCATACTCTGCAAAGGACTTACTTGGGAAAGTAAATGTGGAAATTAAGTGTTATTTTATGCATTTTTGAATAAATTCAAAAACCTGTTAGTGTTTACTGTTTAGTTATGTTGCACATTTGGAAGAGATTCGGTTGCTGAAGCTTTTGAGGTTACCACTGCACTGAAGAGGCTGTGGGTAGACTGAAGGATGGTTATATGACTGTGGTGTAATGAGAAATGTATTTGCAAAAGAAAAAATGAGTTAATTTGACCCTTTTTTCAGTGTAATGCAGAAATGAGGTTCCATATTCAACAAACCCATTGCATTGTGGAAGTTAATGCAGGCACCTTCCATAGGTTTAAGAAGTTCTTAAGTCATGAGACACAATTAGCAAACCATTTATTTGCATAATGTGACATATTTCTGAGCAAAATGATATTCCAGAAAAAATGTAGGCTATTACTTGATTTTATTCATCTGGACTTAACTGGATTGGGAAAAGTGGGCGTGGCATACAAGAATGCATCATTATGGTCTCTGGTCTTGTTTGACTGTTGGCTGGAGGGGAGGGGTTCAAATAATAGGGCTGGATGATGTCAGCGAACCAGAAAGTCATTTTGTTTTGATCAATGTTTATAAAAACTTTTTTTTCCCAGTGAAGTAATGTACATCAATGTGTTGTTCACAATAATACCAAGATTGTCTATTAAAAAAGGAAATGGGTCAACTTTGTTTTTGTATCGACTTCAAAGTCTGCGACAATAGAAGTGAGGAGCCCGATTCTGCTTTCTCAAACTTGGAGAGCTTCACTTGCTGTGAAAACTTTTATTAAAAACCAATTTGGCAAAGCCTAGATATGGCTGTAAACCATTTTGCCTCTCGCTTTCGACAAGCTGGAAATGAATAAAAACTGCTGATGGTCCATGTTCTGTAAGTTCCACTTCAGTTCAGTCAGTTTAGAAGATTTATCTAAACTCAATTTAAAAATTTAAATTCACCAATATATTTTAAAAACATTTACTGTAATGAATTCAGGAAATTCTTAATCATAGTTCGGCTGTTTTAAAATCTCTCCTAACCCTTAAGTATTTCTACGTCTTAATTTCCCGGCTATTCTTGGCTTGATGGCTAAGCAGTACCGCACTGATTCTAAGCGCCTCAGTCTTATCTGCTGATTATAGGGTCGTGCAGCTCTAAAGACTGATGGTTGAATGTTTACGGTTTAAAAAGATAAATTGACGGCTGCAAGGTGTGAAAGAACTGTGAGCTTTCGTTTTCTGCATCTTTGGACACAGATAATGGACTGCAAGGCTGAATCTGAAAGGTGAAGCAGAATGGATATACTTGCTGAAGAGAAAAATAAATAGCTGAAGTTTTACATGTATCTGCCTATTCCACTCAACATCTACTCTCATTTCTTTCCTTTCCCATTTCATTCATTTTCCCTCAGCTGTTTTTTGAAAAGAAACACTGGATGTGTGGGCGAAAAAGCATGCAATTCAAATACACTCTGAAGTGCAGCAACAGTGAAAGCAAAAATTATACTAATCAACATTGCAGGGCAAAAAATATATCCCAGTGCTCTGTGAGTACCCATGCGGTGGTCTGCACATTAACAAGTATTGAATAAATTGTCAAGTTGACCACATCAAATAACCCCATTGTAAGGCCTGTTGCTTTCACAGCGACCTACTTCGAAAACTCATTCTTGACCTTTCAGTTCTGGCTCCTGATAGAGGCCAGATTGGCCCCAACTAAGGGGTCCAGCACTAAGATTCTCCCTATAATTACCTTCCAAAGATGAAAGGAAAGAACACGCTGTTTTGCCTGTCTGTCGATTTACATGTCAACGTGTGTTCTGCCAAAGACTTGAGTAGGGTTTTTATGTATGTGTTAATGGTAGCTCACGTGTATATCTTTTTCTCTTCCCAAGTCTTCTAAAAGCACTATGCTAAAAGCCCCTTGGAGCTCCTAGATGATCACACGCTAACAACCCATTCAGCAGTTTACCCTCAACGTGTATTTCACCTTCCTATTCCACGTCTTGTGTACGTGTAACATGGTCAATTATGTTATAATGCAGCTATACAGTATGCCGTGCATGTTATTTTGCGGGCTGCACTGTGTGTTTTGTGCTACTGTGCTGCTTCCAATGGGCTCTTGAGAGTAAACAAAGTGCTTCACTTCACAGGGTACACATTATATGGCGCCGCATGGAACGCAGGTTTACTTTGCATGGTAAACATAATCAAACTCCACTTACATATCTTTATCTGTTCTCTTCCGTCCTCTTTCGCCCAGGGACATTTTTTTTTTGAAAACGTGCCATATGCACCACCCTATTAAACACCTTTTGGATGAAATGGACCCAAAATCACCCAAATCAATCCCTGATCTCAATGATGCTCTTGGGTCAATGATCTTGGGTCAAAAGAGAATTAATGGTTAAAAGAACGGGGAAAATTATGTAGTTTAAAACATGTAAATGTGGTCTTTGTATTCTTGTTGGTTTCATATTGTTTAAAAAATACATGCCATTTTTAAGAAACTATTTTAGATTTCTTTTGACTTGTCAAGTTGTACAACAATCAAGTAATGAAGTAATTTGGGTAACATTTTATTTTAAGGCATCCTTGTTACAAATATTACATGTACTTACTATTACAATAACAATAAATTATGCATAATTGCATGCAAGTAACCCTAAATCCTAATCCTAACCCTAAATGCCAAACCCTAATCCTAACACTAACCATATATTAAGTGCATGTAGTTAATTAATATTACTCAGTACTTAAATGTATAATTACACGGTAACATGACACCTTAAAATAAACCCAATTTTTTAAGAAAAGTTTTAATTTAATAACTGATTTGAATGAAAATGGCATGTTGTGTAACAATTAAATAATATATCAAAATATGGTTACACTTTATTTTAAGGTGTCCTTGTTACAGTATAAGGATTAGGGTTTGCTTAGGGTTACTTGCATGTAATTATGCAGAATTTATTGCTATTATAATAGTAGGTTACATTTAACAAGGACACCTTAAATTGAAGTGTTACCAAAATATATTATATATATTAAATATATAGTAGTATGTATATATATAAATACAAACCCGATTCCAAAAAAGTTGGGACACTGTACAAATTGTGAATAAAAACAGAATCCAATGATGTGGAAGTTTCAAATTTCAATATGTCATTCAGAATACAACATAGATGACATAGAAAATGTTTAAACTGAGAAAATGTATAATTTTAAGGGAAAAATAAGTTGATTTTAAATTTCATGGCATCAACACATCTCAAAAAAGTTGGGACAAGGCCATGTTTACCACTGTGTGGCATCCCCTTTTCTTTTTATAACAGTCTGCAAACGTCGGGGGACTGAGGAGACAAGTTGCTCAAGTTTAGGAATATATAATTAATTATTAATTAATAAATACCATTACGTTTCTGGGAAGTTGCACAACATTGTACAACCTGCCTAAACCTTGCCTTGTCTTAAATATGTTTCATTACTTGATATCGTAAGAAATATATTGACCTTTCATATGATGGTCTACATGGATCCTCTCTGTGATATTTTTTTTTATTTCTACAATCTTTACTTAGATATAAAATATGAATAAGTAGCAAATCCGTTCAATTCATTTTTTCTAAGAAATAGTACCTGAATAAATTAAAATAAAATAAATTTAATTAATAAAACATTTAAATGAAATACTTTTTTCCCCTAAAGCAATTATAACTTCTTAGTAATATTTTCTTTGAAAGCATTTCATTTTTTTAAATCTTCATCTTCGTCTTCATCTTCTTTCTAGCATCACCCTGACCTCTTGACCCTCTTGTGTCTGAATGACAGCAAATCCCTGCATCCATGTTCCAACATCTAGTGAATGTGTTGTTCAGGTGTCCACATACTTTTGGCCCTGTATTGTATGTTACCATAGCCTGAAGAAGACTGGATTGTCCCATTATCCAAATAATGTATTCTCATCCCATCAAGTCACTGGAAATTATGTTAGTACTTAAAGGTTCCATGTGATTCCGGTAAAGACCGTAAAACCCATCTGCACCCTTTATAGCTGCATGCAAGACTCCTCAAGGAAAGGTTTTCGCCTACAACAGCTGTGTTCACTGCGTTTTTCATGTCACACCGCCTCTGTGCATGTACGCGGGTGCGTGCGAGTGTGCGCACATGTGCATGAGCGTTAGAAAGTACACCTGCTCTGGAATGAAAATGTCCCTTGTCTGTAATTTACATGCAAATCAAAACACATCCACTTTCCAGCACAGAAATGCATTCTGGGATTGTCAGTTTCCGCTGGCCCGTACAGGTCAAGCAGAAGTTATTGTGCGTGTTTGTCACATTAAAACACATTAAATTGCCCTTGTTTCTTTCTCCTCCCAGCAAGACCCAAAGAGTTTTTACTCTTCGGTCCACATTGTGGGGAGAAAATGGCCAATTCTCCTATTTAACCTCCATTGCCATATTTATATAGCTATTTAACTCGCGCAGGCTTATTATTTGATGGTGTTTGTTCGACCCCAGGCTCTGAATTATGGAATATCATTGAAGAGTCAAGTTGTTTTTCATCTTTGCTGTGAGGCGCTATTTGTTCCCCCTACAGTTCCACATCGTTGCCTCTGATTGAACAGAAGGCAAGAAAACTGTCAAACTATCATGGATCTCTCTCTCCCGCCCTTCATTTTTTTTCTTTTACTCTCTCGCGCTTTAATATAGTATCTCTCTCATCCGCACACCCTCTCATTCTGCTTCTTGTCAATTTCCCCAGTGTGCTCTTAAACTGCTAGTGTAATTTAAATACGGAGCTCTGCGTTAGCGGGAGGCACTTTGCCTCTATGATGGGGGAGAGGATAGCAGAACAATAAGGCGAATGAGATGGGGAGGCCGGAATGGGAATTGGCTTACATTATCACACAGCATCTAAAACCAGAGTGCAGAGGGCTTCTAACACAATGCGCACTAACAGCCCTGCCCTTGAATACTAAGCAGACCTATTTAAAGCAGCACAAACAGAGCAATTTGTGTCACGTTTTGTTTCATTTGGGCGTTTTTCTTGCAATTTCACTCCGCCGCAGAACTTTATTGTGTAACGAAAAGAGATTCGACATCAAAATGCACCAAGCATCAGAGGCCGAACATCAACGGGGCCGCTCAGAGCAAGGATTGGCTGAGAGATTAGAAACGTACAGCTCTCTCGGCCCGCAATGGCACCTGCGTATGTGTTGCACGAGGGCCAAAACCTTTCCGTGAAATGCTGCACTGGAAAGATAACTGGAGTGTTGTGCCTGAGGGTCTCGCTGTGTTGAAGCTTTTCCTTCGCTTCTGTCCCCAGCTGAGCGTTTTTGGACATTTCCGAAGGACAGGAGTCCTTTTTTGTGCCGTTTCCTATCGTTGAAACAAAGCAAGTCTGTTTTACGACATGAAAAAGTGCCACTTGTTCTGTGATCCATCCTCTTCTTCTACTGTGTGGTCCTTCTTTTCCCTGATGTTGTGTTTCATTCTGTCTTTTTCTCTTCCGCCCCTCCCCCGTTCCTCTGTGGATTGTTCGGCATTATGACTAAGAGTCACTTTGAGTCACTGACCTGCTCTTTATTGATCGGGGTCGATCTGACTGTATCTCCTTCCCAGTTTCACTCAACTGAACCTCATCAATAAACAGATCCTCAAAATGATGAAGACCGGGGTAGTCAGAGAGGCGTTCTTTTCATCTTCTTAGTCACAGAATGGCTGGTCACTATTGTTTTATGTCTCTTTAGACTGCTTTCTTTGATTTCAGTCCTATTTCTCATGGCCCTGATAAATATTGATCTGGGAAATGTATTCTCTTTCTCTCAAGCTTCCTGCTTTTTTTTCATTTTTCTGGAGTGCGGTGCAAGTCTATATGTGCCTTCTGTCTTAGTGACACTAATACTTCCTCTAAACGATCCAGAAGCTTAGATTTACAAATATACTGTTACCGAACACTGGTTTACTTTACTCAAGAGCAAATAATCTCTGTGCAACCTCCTAGTTGCTGGTCTCCTATTTGTGGCAATACTGCAACATGTAGCCTACAATATAGCTAATGATGGACTTGGACTGGATATGATAAAAGGCCTTATACATTTGAAGATTTAGAGCACAACCTGGTAGAAAATATGGAGTTTGGCTATGTGATGACTATGTATGAGTTGTGACCTTCTGGACAGTTGGGGTTAGAGGGTCTTGTCCTGTTTCTTGATTTGTTCCACCCGTTTTCTACTCAACTTTATAACTGTAGTATTGAAGTTGTAAAATGGGACAAAATAAGCTTTTTAATAATTCACAAGTCATACTTTTATAAAAGAAATTCAGGAACCCAAAATTCCATCAGTTTTTTTACCGGTAGAGGGTATAAATGGACACTCTCTAAAGAGTTTATTTGCATTTGATCTCTGAACAGGATGTGGACTCCTGTAGATAAGGTCACTTCCCACACTCTCAATCTGTGCATGATTACATTTCTCAGTATATGATATATAAGGGATATGATCTCACTCACTGACTCACCATATGGTGGGGAAGTAATCTTCCTCTCCCTGCTGATTGGACAAGAGAGTGACTTCTGTAATTAGATCAGATTAGAAGAAGGATGGGGGCTTTGCCTTTGATTTTTATTGATTACTAAGACTAATTAACAAAATAATAAACACTTCTTCTTAGTTCAAAGAACAATTATCAAATAATTCAAGTACTGTCCATACATAAAAACATCTGCTTGTCTGCAGCCACAGGCATTACTTGACTGGTTAACCTCCCTATGACTAGCATCTGACCCCGGCTGGTCAAACTAAAAGTAGTAGAGGACAGGGGTCATGATTTGGGCCATTGCATTATATAGTGGCCACTATCTCTGCCGAGTAAATTGCTAAAGCATTTACACTATTGGTAAGTTGACTTGCAATGTTACATATTTTACAAAAAAAATAGAATATGATTAATTAATTTAATTGGTAAAACTTTACATGAAGGTTCTATTAATGCAATAGCTAACATGAAATAATGAGCAGTATTTTACAGCATTTATTAATCTAGGTTAATGTTAATTTTTACATACACTAATACATTTTTAACATTTCAAGTTGTTTAAATTAACATAATTTAATGTATTATGAATGAACATGAATTAACAATGAACAATAATACATTTATAATGTAACATTATCCTAGATTAATATTGCTGTAAAAATTGATGTTCATTGTTAGTTCATGATACCTAACACATTAACTAATGGTAAATAATTGAACCTCACTGCAACTTGTTCAATCACAAGTTTCTCAAATTAATTCTGCATCAATTTATTAATGAATTACCTATATCCATATTTTCTCCATTGATTTTTTGGGGGGGTGAATCATATCAAATGAGAATACTGCACTTTGTAGAGGTCCTACTCATTTTTTACTAATGTCCTCCCTATGACTAGCATCTGACCCCGGCTGGTCAAACTAAAAGTAGTAGAGGACAGGGGTCATGATTTGGGCCATTGCATTATATAGTGGCCACTATCTCTGCCGAGTAAATTGCTAAAGCATTTACACTATTGGTAAGTTGACTTGCAATGTTACATATTTTACAAAAAAAAATAGAATATGATTAATTAATTTAATTGGTAAAACTTTACATGAAGGTTCTATTAATGCAATAGCTAACATGAAATAATGAGCAGTATTTTACAGCATTTATTAATCTAGGTTAATGTTAATTTTTACATACACTAATAAATTTTTAACATTTCAAGTTGTTTAAATTAACATAATTTAATGTATTATGAATGAACATGAATTAACAATGAACAATAATACATTTATAATGTAACATTATCCTAGATTAATATTGCTGTAAAAATTGATGTTCATTGTTAGTTCATGATACCTAACACATTAACTAATGGTAAATAATTGAACCTCACTGCAACTTGTTCAATCACAAGTTTCTCAAATTAATTCTGCATCAATTTATTAATGAATTACCTATATCCATATTTTCTCCATTGATTTTTTGGGGGGGTGAATCATATCAAATGAGAATACTGCACTTTGTAGAGGTCCTACTCATTTTTTACTAATGTAATAATGTAAAGTCTGGCCATGAATGTACTGGGATGACCATTTATGAGATTAATGAAAAACATTAATTTTTTTCTCAATTTACTTTAGTAAATTCCTCTCTCTCTCTTTCTCTCTGTCTGTCTGTCTCTCTCTCTCTGGAGCATATGTCAGGGGAACAGCGGAGCTAATTAGTGACTTGTATTGTATTAGTCTTACACTGCTGTTCGGCCTGACTGTGGGTTCTGTTGCCTGCAGCAGGAGGTCTTTCATTGCTCCTAATGGGGTTTACCCCTCTATCTCTCTCTGTTCCATTCAGCAACTCTACCGTACTACCCCCATCCACACCTCAGACAGTCCTTACTCACATCCATTGACACACATATCCATTCAGACTAAATCACCTGAAAAAATCAGTACTATATCCTTAGCCTGTAGAAACAACGTTTTGGGAGTGACAAGTTCAGTTAAATTCATGAATGAATCATCTAAATTATTGTTCTGGTGTGTACCAAATAAAGCTGGGACTTGAAATATATAATGGTTAACATTGTAATAAAGGATGCAACAAGAGACATATTACCCAGACTAGTGCAAAATTCAGAATTGAGGAATTTTCTTCCTTTGTATTCTTTGTATTTTAAAAGTGGGGTAAGCGATATTTCAAAAACGCTTTAGAAAACTGATTCGGGACGACTAGCAAAACAAACTTGTAGCCAATCAGTAGTAAGGGGCGTGTCTACTCATGATGTGGAGGAGAGAGCGTTCAGTGCACAGGACGGACATTAGCCGAGCCAAACGACAGAAAGATAGAGATGGCGGATAAAAAAACAAAAGAGGAAATCGTCTGCAGAACAAAAGAAGGCATAAGGCAATAAGGCAAGAAGTAGGACCCGTTCGTCTGCAGAACAAAAGAAGGCATAAGGCAATAAGGCAAGTAGTAGGACCCGTGTAAATATGGGACCAGCTTTCCAGCACTGGAGAGAACTCAAGGAGCGGAAGGCCCGCGATCGGACACCGAGGTTGCTTTGTTTCTTCTCGATAGGTGAGTAACACTGTGTCTGTGCCGCAACAGCTAAAGTCTAGTACACTGGACGCGACAAAGCGACCGATGAAAATCATTTGAAATTTGTGTCAATACATCATAAATAGAACGCAGCAGCAGTTTTCTGTCAGGGATTTGTCGTGTCGTGCCACATCCAGTGTAGACCATAGATATGTATATATATATATATATATATATATATATATATGGTGTAGACAGCATCACTGATTATAATGAGTTCTATAGTATTTTGTCGCGCCGCGCCACTCGCGTCCGGTGTAGACACGGTGTAACATTGGATTTGCTTTGTTTCACAGAACTAATCATTGCATGGGTTGCGTACTTATGTGTGGGATGGAGCTATCAAAATAGGGGCGAGACCCTTTTGGGGTAGGGGCGTGTTTGTTTTGGTGATTTCAAATGTCAACATTGGCTACCAGAAATAGCTTACCCCACCTTTAACTAAAAAAAATTCAACACATGTATTGCATTCTAGCAAATGAAGTGGTTTATCTATATAATCTAATAATATCTATTATATATCCACCCATCCTCCTGTCATTCTATTCTATTCCCAGATATCATTGGCTCTGTCCTGTGAATCTCATAGAACATTTGCGCTGGCCTGTAAATGTTCAGAACTTAAAGGCTTTTAAAACTGCACCCGAGGGACCACACTTCTCCAAGCCAAGCTGTGTCTCTCTTCTGACAAAGGCAGTGACAATTGTCCTTTCAATGCAGCATTAATTGCATTCGAGCTTCACGCCACACTCCTCCAAAAGAGACAAAAGCACAAGTTTGTATCTTTGTCTCAATCTGTAGTCTGTCTCACAGAGGATTTTGGCTCCATATAATTTTGTCATTTTGTCAATTCACATTTATATTCCTCTCCAGTCTCTGTGTTTAATACAGGTCTGGTCACCACAGCAACTGAACTATGACCTGCCTCCACATCCTGTCCTTCGTTCCTCATCTCCATAACCTCATATAATCCGAACCGTCTCATTTTCTCCTCTTCCTGCAGTATTGATACCGTGGAGTATTGTGGTCTTGTAAGTGTGTTTTATCCGCTAGATAAATGGCAAGCAGCTAGCATCTGAAGGCTGAATGTGTATTAATATTGATTTAGCTGTTGAAGATGTATCTAACTCCGTCCTCATCACAGATGAAATATAATAAGTCCATGCAGGCCAAGCTTTTTAATGTGGGCCGCCTAATATAGTATTCAACTTTAATCTTTATGAATTATGAATTTCGCTCTGTGGTCGAAAACACAGAATTTACATAACCCCGCTGACCAGCTCATGTATTTTTAAAAAAGACCAGGCTTTATTTTCCTCTTCTCTTTCTCTTCTACTTTGACAATCAGAACCGTCATTATAATATTAAACAAGGTCATTTACATTTCGCTGCTGAATTTAATGGCGCTGTATTGATCTGCTGGTGTCAGGCTATCCTCATTAAATCACTGAAGGGGAAGAGGTGCTCGCATACACACGCTTTCCTCGGCTCCTCTGATCTGTGCTCTATTTATGATGCGCTTGTAAAGGTATTTACAGATTCCTGGAAAGACATTTTTCAAATTGAAATGAGACACTCTGAAGCCGAGTGAAAGAGTGAAAAGCACTGATGCCATGCTCCCATGCGCACAATGTGGGCCGCCTAATATAGTATTCAACTTTAATCTTTATGAATTATGAATTTCGCTCTGTGGTCGAAAACACAGAATTTACATAACCCCGCTGACCAGCTCATGTATTTTTAAAAAAGACCAGGCTTTATTTTCCTCTTCTCTTTCTCTTCTACTTTGACAATCAGAACCGTCATTATAATATTAAACAAGGTCATTTACATTTCGCTGCTGAATTTAATGGCGCTGTATTGATCTGCGGGTGTCAGGCTATCCTCATTAAATCACTGAAGGGGAAGAGGTGCTCGCATACACACGCTTTCCTCAGCTCCTCTGATCTGTGCTCTATTTATGATGCGCTTGTAAAGGTATTTACAGATTCCTGGAAAGACATTTTTCAAATTGAAATGAGACACTCTGAAGCCGAGTGAAAGAGTGAAAAGCACTGATGCCATGCTCCCATGCGCACACATGCGCACCTATCATGTCAACCTTTTCAAACGGCAACAGACTCTTTCCGCAGCCTGGTAGGGATGTTGTCATGTTGCTATGCTACCTGAATGTCAATATGCAGGCGGAACGGAAGAGTGATGGACATCTGCGGAGTACGAGAATGAGAGAATTCCCCTTTGCATTCTTTATTTTTCATCTCTCTTTGTTCTTAAATTAATATTTCACACAAAAACATATACAGTATTGTATCATCATTTATATGCTGTTCAAACCATGTTTTATTTGAATTTTTCTGTTTAAGATTTTAGGCGGCAAATCCTAGAAGCTGTTTTCCACATGGAAACTAGGTGTTTTTTATGCTGCCAAACTTCTAAAAAAACAGAAAAGCGACAAATGGTGCCATTTTCTATTGGACAGCAGTGCGAATAACAAAATGTATCAGTGAATAATGGCTTAAAATTAAAATTATTATGAAAAGTAAAGATTTTTTAATGTTTTTGAAAGGAATATCTTATGCTCACCCAGGCTGCATTTTTTGTCAAAAATACAGTAAAAACAGTAAAATTGTGAAATATTATTACAATTTAAAAGAACAGGATTCTAATTGAATATATTTTAAAATATAATTTATTCCTGAGATTCAAAGCTGAATTTTCAGTAGGCCTATCAGTACTCTAGTCTTCAGTGTCACATGATCCTTCAGAAATCATTCTAATACGCTGATTTGCTGTTCAAGAAACATTTATTATTATTATCAATGTCGGAAATGGTTGTGCTGCTTATGCTCCTTTGATGAATGGAAAGTTTATCAATTTAATATGTCCTTGCTGAATAAAAGTATAAATTAATTGATTTCTTTAAATCTTACTGACCTCAAAGTTTTAAATGGTAAAGACAACATTCTAAAACCACAATAATATGATATAAAGTCACATTGCAAAAAAGAAAATCCCAGTTATTTTAATAATTTTAAGTGGAATTGTGTTTCTATAAGGGTGGATAAATAAGTAAATGAATGAATGAATGAATGAATTTTTCATTTTAGGGTGAACCGTTTCTTTAAGAGTACTAATAGAAACAAACAGTGACATAGATGTGTATGCTGTAATAAATAAAGTGGTCTCACTACAGTACTATTAGGTAGCATAATGCTGTGGGTACTTCGATCAAGATGATGAAAGTGGTTGTGATCACGGTCATGATCTATGGTATGAGATTCTTGGTTAAGCACAGCCTAATGATGGAACATGTCATGTATGTGCACTTAACCAAGCCCTGTGTCACATCCACTTATTTGGATTAATTAAAAAATTACCATAAGTAGAGTGTCATTAAAGTCATTATAGCTTGATGGGATGTGAAAATCGAGCAGCACCATCAGAGGAGAAGAGAAAGATGATTTACTGGGGAAACAGAGGGTTAAGTTAACTGGAGACTAAGACCGACAAAGCCTCAATTACTCACCAAAGACAAGATCAGATTTACACAGTAAGTAAGAGAAATGAGAGCAGCAAACACGCAACTACAACATGCAATTGTCTTTTATTAAATGTAAGCAAAGATAGGGAAAATGTGAAAGAACAATAAATATGCATCAGATAGTATAGTTTTTTTCCAGACCTCAGCCATACATTCTAGTCCAGTTTTATAAATGAACAGAGATGTACGCTTGCAAAATCAAGTAAATCTATGGATATTTCTTCAACATTTTTAAAATCCTGGATTGATTGATTGTGTGTGTGTGTGTGTGTGTGTGTGTGTGTGTGTGT
>NW_015505816.1:366766-469624 GCF_001515645.1 Sinocyclocheilus grahami
TTTACTGATTGATTGATTGATTGATTGATTGATTGATTGATTGATAAATAGATAAGTAAATAGATAAATTAATTAATTTACAAATCTTAAAATAAAATAAATGTTAATGGAAATAGAATAAAATAAAAAATAAACTTTGGTACCACTATATTTTGAGGTGTTCTTGTTACACACCTTACATGTACATACTATTATAATAACAATAAATTATGCATAATTACATGCAAGTAACCATAAGACAAACCCTAATCCTAACACTAACCATATAGTAAGTACATGTAGTTAATTCATATCACTGAGTACTTAAATGCACTACCATTAATTTGCTAAAATTTTAACTAAAATTAAAAAGAAACTGAAAATGATATTAAACTTCCCTACTTTTGAGATTTTTGTTGATTTACCCTTGTCCCACAAACACATTTTAATCTTAAAATATGAAAATTTGTCATAAAGATATATGTATTTAATAAATTGGAATTTAATAAGATTTTAAAACTTTAATAAATGTAAAATTGTATTTCTTTACAAATTAATACATTTGATAAATTATGAAAACAAAGAGAACTCTGAATAAAGACTCTGAACTCTGGATGAACAAAATTTTTCCACATTTGTTGTGTGAAATTTATTTATAAAAAGTTTTAGAAGTTAGAAATAAAATGGAGACAACAGTGTCCAATCAAGTCATAATTTTGTCAAATTCTAAACAAAAACAAACAATAACAACAAAAATGTGTGCAAATATTATTTATTTGTATTTAGGATGCATAAAATACTATAAGATAATTAGCCTTATCAAGACAAACGAGTCTTCCAAACATTTTCTTCCAAAATGTAATTTCTATCATTGTCATTTAACTACAGAATATTATTAAAAATGAGAAATTCTTTCTGTTCACTGCTGGATGTTGTTATCAGATAAAAAATAAGCAATGTCTATAAAATCACAGCATTTACACAGAGTGAATATGACTGTAAAAGTTTTTTGTTGTTGTTGTTGTTGTTTATTAATATTGCTGCATAAAACCTCCCAAAGTGATTACCAACATAAAACATGCCAGTCTGTTTTCTACTTCTCTCTTTAGTCATCATGTTGCTTTCTGAGTTGGTTGTTTTGCATCATGGATTTCAATCTCATTTTATGCTCTAAATTATCACTTAATGAATTTATGGCTTGGTTTTTGAGAACATTGGCTCCCTAATAAGATTGTTAGTCTGTCGAAAAGCATGCCACACTCATTATGTTTTCCAATGGTGTGATTAAGTTGATTTGCAGAGCAAATCCATCAAAAGGGACAGGAGCATATACAAACCAATACACATAGCACGCTATAACATGATTATATGATTTAATAAGTTATTAATGTAGTACACTGTGAAAGTAAAGTCATAAAGCAGAGCACAAGAAACACTAATACAGGAGAGCCGATCGGCGAGCAACCATGCAGAATGCATTTTATCATCTGGATACTTGCTTAATTCAATTCATAAGCTTTTCATACATTAATATGAACAAAATAGGCAAATAATTGAAAAGTTAAATTGTTCAGTGATGCTGCACCTAAACATAAACTAACTCAAGGACGTGGAAGCATAAATCAGCCGGCATAGCGTCTCCTGTGAACCATAGACTAGCGTTGTTGTTCTGATAATTAATGTGGATTTGTTTCAAATGCCTTTTTTTTTCAGCGTAATGTTTTGCTTGGGATACTATAAATAAAAAAGCAGCCTGTTTTATTTGGAAAGTTCATCTATAAAAGTTGTCTTATTTTTTACTCTTCAAAAGACATTCATATTATTCGTGCCTGGCTTTGTTCAAAGTTTGTTTTGATGTGAAACCAATTATTGTGCTGAACTTGTGGCCCTATGATTTTGTGTTTGGATACTAACAATACAACCATGTAACGGAGCCAAACACTCAATCTATCTGTGCATAAATAATTCATGGCCATCGAAGAGAAAGGAGGAGGAGGTTCGATGGATGGCATGTTGCTTTCTGTCACCCATCCAGAAGTTAACTAAAATGACAGTATAAAAGAATGATGAAAAGAGATGTCATTTCAAGCCAAAATGCACCCGTACTTCACTCTCTCTCCATTTCTATCCCTCCCTTTCTCTCTTCTTTTTCTTTCTCCTTCGCTCTCCTAGATATATGTCACAGGAAACAGCCCAAACAACGTCTTAATGGTGTCAGTGTTGGCGTTATTGACCGCTGCCACCTCCTCTTAGCGTCGAGTCTGTCACAAAAAATGTCACTGGCTTCTACTGTCACTACCAGGCGTAAAAAAAAGAGAGAGAGAAAGTAAATGCACATGTGTGGAGCAGCAGGGGATCGTTTATGTCACACAGACTTATGCTTTAATCCATAGCTGTGTGGTACTCACCAATAAATGGCTTCTAAGAGGACACTACAGTTCGTGACAGCGGTGTTTACTGAACAGCTGCTTGCCCTTACATTTCCACAAAACATTTTAGTGACCAAGGGTCAATGACGAATTTTAAAATCACTTATGGATCACCCTCAATTCAAGAGTTGAAGATTATTTGAATTTTGAAAATTGGATTTCGAAAACATTCCTTGCGTTCCAAGTTTTCTCAGTTATATGGTTTATAGTATAGTGTCACCAGAGCTGGGTAGATTACTTACAAATTGCATGACAAAAGTTGTAGTTAGTAACATAACCCATTACATTGCACATTTTAGGTAATATAATCACACTACTTTTAGATTACTTTTGACATAACTCATTTATCACATTGCTTTAAATAGAATAATCTTGAACTATACTGATATAAAAATGCAAAGAGTAAGAAAATATATTCAATTCGTTGTAATTTACAACATGAATTCCACTGAACATTACATTATGTCAAGATTTCCCAAACTAGGGTTTGTGATTTTAATGAAAATCTAATAATTAATGAAATCATAAAAATGTAAAATTAAAATAAATCATTTTAAAATAACATCAATCAAAATAAAACAGTTACTAAAAAAATAATGGTATATAATTGTATATAAAATATTTTATTTGTTTTCATGTCCACAAAACTGAAGACTTTCTGAATGTATATAAATAATAGGCTGTTTCAGAAAGGAACATACAAAAGAAGAAAAAGAGGAATTAGGGATAATCAATAAATCATGAATAATTTATTGCTATTTTAAGAATAATATGTAATCATGTAATCAGTACAAAGGTAACTGTAGTTTGATTACAAGTACTTCATTTTTGGAATTTGATTACGTAATCCAGATTACATGTAATTAGTTACTACCCAGATCTGAGTGTCACATATAAGCATCATATATGGGCTTTTTTCCCCCCAAATGTCAAATGTAAGGAATGTTAATCTAGTGATGCTGTTATTGGGGACTGGTGTTCAAATCCTGACCTTAAATTTTTTATGTATTTATTTTAGATTAATTATTTAAACTAAAATACATGATTTAAACTTCTACTTTTAATAATTATGCTTAATTACTAAACTTAATGACTCAATTATATATTATATATCTTTATAATTATTTAATTATTAATAATTAATATGAATTCAAATATATATAATATTATAATTATTAATTATTATTTAATTATCATAATTAATTATATATGCATTACTTGACTCAAACTGAAGTGACATGAGAATTAGACATGATAAGTCTGTACTTTTTTCAAATGCAATAATTTAGGATAATTAAACCAGTTAGGAGCATATTACATGTTGAACCAATTATTCAAGTGTAAAAAAAAACATTGATTGATGCGTCATGAATGGTTGCATTTATTGCACTGATTCACTGCCCTTGAATAATTTGTATTGTACATAACTTGTTTTAGGCCCGTTAATATGTTCAGAAATCTTGTCATATATACTAATACATAATTTTCATACTCTCAGCCATTTTTAAGAATACACATGTATAGTCAGTTTCTGAATAAATGCTATGATAATTCATGAACTCCCTGTTAAATGGTTGTAAAGCGTTAAAAAAACGCTATTGTTAAAAGTTCAAGTTAATGACAGTTTCAGTGGGGAGTTTTTTTAATGATATCTTTACTCTTCCACTTTAGTGTTCCCTCTTAAATGTGAAGGTCAGAAGAGTGTTTTGTAGAAGTAAAGTCTTTCTCCTCGCTCTCTACCTCCCTCTCACACACACACACGCACACACGATAACACACAAATGAAAGTTAAATCTGCGTGGTGCGCGGTAGCTCTTTTCACCTGTCATCTCCCATTAGAGTGTGCAGCGAGTGACCTTGGGCCGTCTCCCCTGCATTAGGGCCGAAGGGGAGTGAACATTGTCTCAGTGTTGAGTTAACGTAATGATAACTCTGTGAAATCTGGTCCGCGCCTTGCACCGGCTCCTATTACGCCTCCCCAAATTAATTTGCAAGGTTGATTCTGCCTTGCTAATGCATATGGCGCATGCTAACCTGCCCACTCACTGCTATTGAATGAGCTTGCATCTGCACACACGCTCAGGGATGGAGACTTCCAAGGTTTAAAGCAAATTCACCATTAGGCCCTATCTAAATGTGAAAAATTCCCGTCATACTTTATGTACATTTTAGATGTTATAAAACATGCTTTTAAACAGCCATTAATAAGTCTCTGAGCTAAAATCACCCGAAACTGACAACAAGATAGACTTATGTATTGAGGTAGGCCTAATAGTTTTTTTTTTTTTTTAATGAGCAGGCTTTTAGACATGGTTGTCATTCATTGATGGAGAGGGGGATGGATTTTTAAAACTAAAGTGATAACGGAAGAAGGGACAGAAGAATAGAACCGGTGCGAGAATCGCGTCAACACTAATGCGAGCTGACAGCGAGTAACATTTTCCTCTGTGCGCTTTCTTCTCTTTCATACTAATCCAAATAAGTCACCAATCAGCACGTATTAGACTTGTTTAGAGTTCCGTGCCTCTCTGACGGGCGGGCCGGTCAGCTTAATGATTGATTCGGTGGTTACGGGAGAAATGAGAATGAGAGAGAATTCGTGTGGTTGAGGGGGTGTGGAGGAGGGATGAACAAAGGAAGGGAGGGAGTAGTCATATTAAAGTCTTATTTACTCTGTCTTTTTGACAAAGATGCTGATGGGACGTGACATGGCGCTATGAAAGTGTAACAAGGACGTCTGCATCTCGGGTGTGGACAGAATCTTTAGTGTGCAGCTCTCACCACATTTAGGGTGTTTGGTTCTCGTCTTGACTTGAGGGCGGCAAACTTTTGATGTAAACCCTGGTGCACTTTGTATAACTTATTCTGGTCAAGAATTTCCCAATTAAGGGCTGTTCACCACTCAACATTAAAGAGCTTGAGCATTTAAAGCAACAGACAACATAACTGCAGCACATGCTTATACACTCTAAAAAATGCTGGGTTAAATACAACCCAGTGCTGGGTAAAACAACCCAATTGTTGGGTTTGTCCCTATTTTACCCAGCACTGGTTTGTATTTAACCCAGCATTTTTTAGAGTGTAGTGAACAATGTTATCGTCCATTGGTGTGGACACTAATGTAGTTATTGTTAAGTTATCGTTCTTGATCTAAACAGGTCTTTAGAATGCCATGGGAATGGCTAATATGTAATGTGATCAACTTTGGTGTGCTTCAGTGTGACGTTTAGGTGCAGACAAATCTGAAATTGTATCTGCTACAGTAGTAGACTAGTGTCATACAAGATCAAATCAACAAAATGATTCCGTTAAGACAACTGGGTAGTTCAAGTAGGGTGCTTGATTTGAAATCATAGAAAATCACTTTATGGTGTATTTATTCTTATCATGAATATTTAAATTACATATCAAATTATATTATTGAAGCTAAAAGGGTCAAATTAAACATTCCCCTTGCTTTGTGCTATCAGTGAGTTTTATGTTAGCAAGCAACAACTTAGACCACAAGCTTAGCAATGATAACTGTTTAAGAAAAGCTCTCCATTTCTTGAGTGAAAGTACAGATGCTGCTGGTCAAATGTTACTGCATTACAAGTGAAAGTTGAAAAGACAGATTTTTACTTAAGTAAAAGTACAGAAGTACTTGCATTTAAAAGTGCTTAAGTACCAAAAGTACATTTCCTTTTTTGATGTCAGTGTACTGTTTTATTATTGTTGTATGTAATTATTGCATTACCTTATGCCTCTGAAGCAACTTACAATAAATTACACAATACACTGACTAGCTTGTAGTATCATTGAAATAAAGAGCTTTTAGAATGTTAAAAAACCTAAAGAAACAAAAAATAAATAAATAACACCCCTACCCACCCCCACAAAAGCAGCATGGTCATGATCTCACACAGCTCTGGCAGTGTGTGCTCACTTCATGCATAGCCATTCATCCACATTTGAACCGAGTGGACCGTGAAATTGCTGTAAATACAGACTAATAACAAAAATCAAATCTGCTTTAAAACACAGCGACATAACTGTAGCTGTGTAACTTTACATAAGCAAAACTTTAACAAAAAAAAGCAAAACAGCAAGATTTATTTGACCAAAAATGCTCTTAAATCGCTCTCGTGGTATTCAGAACGAGAACGTTCTGTGCAGTACTGCTTCAAGTCAAACACCTATTGTGTTTTGTTAGGAGGAGACACACAACAGTTCTTCTGCGGCTTTAGATAATATTTTCGTTTACACAATTTTGCTAAATAAAACAATATTGTGTTGTATATATACCACAATATTAACTTCTTATTATTGAATCGTTGTAAATAAATATCACATTTGCAACTTGTCAGTGTTAAAAAATGCTGGGAAATCACTTCACGTAACCCTACAAGAGTGATTACTGACAGACTGTCTGAAAAAAAGTCACCCACTGACTTTCAAAGCTGAAAGACTGTGAACTTCGAGGACCTTGTAGTGGAGTGGAGTGGAGTCAAAAGTAAGATATCTGTCCTTTCAAACATAGTGAGGTTAAAGTCATAAGTTTCCAGAAAAAATTCATAAAGTACAGTACTCAATAAATGTACTTCGTTACTGTCCACCTCTGTAGATTACCTAGAACAAGATAGCACGAAAATGTAACTTTTCCCTTAGCAGGCGACTAAGCACTAAGCTCTTTTGATTAGCTAGAATGAGACATATTCAACATTTCTCTTTCTCTGTTTCGTTCGCCTGCAGTAAGCAATAGCCTATAATTTAAACTACATCAATTAATGAAGCGAAGTCACCAAATTACACATTTCACTTGCTTTGTGTTATCAGTAAGTCCTCTGTTAGTCTACTAGCCTACTAGCTTAGCATAGTGTTAACCGTTTAAGAAAATCTCTTTTGATTAGAACCCAATAACATGATAATTAAACCCTTTGTGTTTTCATTTAGCCAGTTATCAAGTGGACAGCGTAGACTCGCCTACCATAGAGCGTATTCCAAACTGCTTTTTTGCGCCCTTGAAGGGCACTTCTGGAAGGGGACGCCATCTGTAGGGAAGTTCCAAACGAAAGTGAACAACTGAATCCCTGCATGAAGGGCCCTTCCAGAAGTCCATTAGCGAAGGGAACATGCGATGGTCACTTCACGAAAGTGATTTCCATTTGTTATCATGTGATCTTCAGTTAGGAGATCTTGCGATGCATTTTTAAGCAAAGTTGGTGTTGATTTTCGACTTCACATACAAACGTAAGTAGAATAGGCTAATTAAATTTGTCTTTCTTTTAATGTAATACAAAATATTTTTGTCAGTGATAGAATATGATTTAAGACGGTTAAGCAAGTTTAGTTTGAAAATGTTTAATGTTAAATAAGACACACTTAGACAATATTTAATAAAATAATAAGAAGAAATATGTATTTGCAACAACTGATGGAGTGCTGAATGCTGCACGCACCCACAGCATTGTCAAGGTAACATCTGGTCAGTCATTCCCTTCTCCAAGGGAGCTCTTTTGATTAGCTACAAGATATCATGACATAAACCGTTTTCAGTAGCCATTTAGCAAGCAAACAGTTTAGCCTGTAGCCTAGCATAGTTGTAACAGCTATTCTTCTTTCTCTGTTCATTCACTTATAGTTAGCAACATCATTCACATGACATATAATTATATAATCAAAACTAAAAGGGTCTAACTACTTTATCATATTGTTAACTGTTTAAGAAAAGCTATTTTGGTTAATTAGAGCACAATATCATAACAATTAAACTATTTGTTTTCAGTTAGCCAGTTAACAAGCAAACAGCCTATTAGCATAGCATTTTGGTAACAGCTTAAAAAGCTCTTTTGATTAGCTAGAACAAGATATCATGACAATTAAACAAATTGTGTTTTCAAGTAATCCAGTTAACAACTCTACTATCCCTGTTGAAAAAAACAGCATATGCTGGTTAGGTATGTTTTGAAGGGTAGCTCAGCATAGCGCTATAAGAAAGGCTAAATAAAGCATACACTGTTGTCCTTCAAGTTATCTTGTTTATTCCCAAGTGAGTGTCTCGTACAAAGTCCTGCATTTTTTCAAACTACAAATGTTGAACAAGAAATCACAATAACACATGTTTTGATCAGGCATGAGGTGAGGTGGGCTAGAATTACGCAACAGAGTGGTAGCTCATCATTCAAATAATGGTAAAGACATTTCCGTGGGAGTTTGTACAAACATCACTGAAGAAATTGGATTGGTGATTTGTGACCATAAAGGTGTTTTTTTTTACATTATTTCAAGGACATCTGTAAATAAAGCAGAATACACTGTTGACCTTGAGGATATCTTGTTTACTTGAACATTCCGCTGATGTATTTGTTCAAACCACATAATACGCTCGCTACTTATGTAATATTAATGGCGAAATCTAATTGTGAACATGTAGCAGTATTATTTAAAGCTCATACTTATGTGTTTCCAGTTCGGAGGCAGAAGTGTTTTTTTTCCCATCACTATTAGGATCACTGTAATAGGATGTATGGAAGTGTGTTCAAGTATAGGCAGTCTAAAGCAGTGATCTTTTTTTTGTATGTTTTGCCTATAGAACAATCTCTCTCTACATTTATTTACAGTATATAAAATTTTTTGATGTTCTTGCCTCTCAGAGACCTGTCAGCCGAGAACATCAGTATTCTGATCTCATCCTTGCCCCCTGACTCTCTCTCTCTCTCTCTCTCTCTCTCTCTCTCTCTCCACGCATACACATAGAAATAGTTTATGCTTCTGACAAGAAAATGCTTCTAATCCTGTGGTTTGTTAGGGAGCAAACACACGCAATTGGCCAGTTATTATTCAGTGTGGAATTTTCTTTGCGGGGTGTTTGTGGTCTCCATGACGACTAAGTATAGAGTGCAGACACAAGCGACAGCCTCTTCCCTCACGGTGCTACGCGGGGTATAGTGGAAGATGGTAAAGATAACACTCAAAGGCTTGCACTTTTACTTGGGCAAGCTCTAACCTGCCACTCACACACAGATAAGGTGTGTATTATTCATGCGATTCGGTATGCAGATGTTTGCATTGTGTACATGGGATTTGAATGTGTGTGTTTTATTTATGCATACTTTTATCTGAGTGGGGGATATTCATGGAATTTGAATGTTTTTCAGTCCATTCGCTGCGAGATGGCTGTTATTTAATGCCTTACATTTATTTGTTGAAGAGTGTGTGCCTGTGGTTTATGTTTGTGGAAATCATCCGCTCCAGCTGAGCTCTGTATAATGGAGATGGGTTTCATTTTATTCTGATGTTTTCATTTTCTTTTTCTTTCCCTTATTATTTTAATTTACAGGTTCTTTTCTTTAGTGGGTACTTTTGACCCTGTGGACTTTCTGAAAGAAAACTCTTCTAAAACACACTTTTCACACTCTTAACACGTTTATTTTGTTTATTTTTTCTTCCACAATTATTTCCTCTGGAGTGTCATTTCCAGCACATCCCAAATAATTTATTGTGTTTAATAATATTATCTGGTGGAAATTATATTTTAAACATTTTTGCAGTAAAATCTCAAGTAAAATCTCTTAATTTCGCTAGCATTTTATGTATACTTTATACATACAGGTAGTGTTTTTTTTTGTTTTTTTTTACTTTTTGCATAATTTTTGCATCTAATTTTTCATTACAAGCTATTCACGGACACTGTCTCCTTGGAAAATGAATGCTTTTGGAAAACATTTGGAAGAACTTCATTAGGGGAAAAATTAATTAATAAATCATAAAAATTGTCATTTCGGAGAAATTGGTATAATTATTTATTAAACAGATATTATTTGACTCTTTGCTTAGATCAGGTGATTTCAGATTGGGGTCTGGAGAATGTTAGGAGGTCCATGAAAATTTGTAAGGGGAAAAACCGTGTAATTAATTTATATAATGAATTATTAGTATTAATTTATAAAATGTATAATAATTTATACAAATATTGATTGTAAATAATTAATTTAAATACATTAATAATACATCTAACAGTACAGTACTAGAAGTAGAAATAAAATGTAATAATATAATGTAATAACTACATATTTTCCAAATGCTATTTTACATGTTTATGTAGATTTTTCACAGTATTAATTCAGCTGCTTTTTTTTGTTTGTTTTTTTTTGCACAAAGATTATCACATTTTGGGGTCCATGGCTTGTCAAATTTGAGAAAGCCTGGCTTGGACCATCGTAGTTTTAAAAATGTATTATCTCATATTTTTATGATGGATTTTGATGTTTATTCCTGAAAGCCTTGGACAGAGGTAAAACAATGAAATCTAAACATTAAGGGCATTTATAAAGCAGTGTAAATAAATAATGAAGATGCCATGGTAAAAAGTAAATTTTAATGTGACCTCACAACAAAAACAACTAGTCTAAACATGTTAGTTTTAGTCAAAAAAGTGTCCAATATTGAAAAAGCAAACCCTTATGTTTTGTTCACTCTTGTCATGTCTCTTTTTTTCATTCTAAGTGAAATGAAAGGTGATTTGTCACGGTTGGTGACCTTTTAGAGGTCGGAGGTCAGGGTGATGGCAGTGACCCTTCTTTACTCATCAAAATTTGATCTGTCAGATTGCCACTCTTCTTTCTGCATGCTCCATTTTAACCATCTACTTAAATGTTTGCGCTGCATGCGTGAGCGTGTTTGTGCATGTATTATCTTATTTAATGCCTTCTGGAGACGCCAGAGGGAAAATCTTTCAAAGCCCCTAGTTGTCTTCTCATAGAGGGAACCCCCTTTTATTCCTCCTCGCATTCCCTTCTCGGTCTGTTCACTCTTGTCATGTCTCTTTTTTTCATTCTAAGTGAAATGAAAGGTGATTTGTCACGGTTGGTGACCTTTTAGAGGTCGGAGGTCAGGGTGATGGCAGTGACCCTTCTTTACTCATCAAAATTGATCTGTCAGATTGCCACTCTTCTTTCTGCATGCTCCATTTTAACCATCTACTTAAATGTTTGCGCTGCATGCGTGAGCGTGTTTGTGCATGTATCATCTTATTTAATGCCTTCTGGAGACGCCAGAGGGAAAATCTTTCAAAGCCCCTAGTTGTCTTCTCATAGAGGGAACCCCCTTTTATTCCTCCTCGCATTCCCTTCTCGGTTTCACCTCAGACGGATAGAACAGAGGACGTCTCCCTTTTAACCCGCTCCCCTGTGTAACTCCGCTCAGCAGACCTGTAACAAGAGAGCAGTCGATGAGAACACACAGCTAGTGACATTTTCCCTAAATTCCCAGCAGAGTTCTTCTCTGTTCCTGTTTCTTTTACAGATATTGAAAGTCCCTGATTGTTTGTTTGTTTGTTTGTTTGCTTGCTTGTTCGATGAGCAGTGTTTGTGCAGGGATGAGTCTGTTTTCCATCTAGAGAGGCGTGTTTGCCCGACACACTCAGCAGGGGTGTGATGTCTATTAGTGCGTGTGTGTGTGTGCGCGTCTGACTCAGTGGTTTTGATAGTGTGAGGGATTGTGGGGCAAAATAAAAGATTGTCATTGGGCTAAACTGCGCACAAATTTACAACACATTGATTTTCCATTGGTGCACCATCTACACATTGCCCACTCTGCTGCCTTGTCAATAATATCTTTCTCTTGTTCAAAGCTGATAGCTTCAGCTTGTTTGAACAGTTTTCCTGTATCTTTCTGTTTGTATGTTTTTTGCTTTAAACATCCGCTGATGTGTTTGCCCGACACACTCAGCAGGGGTGTGATGTCTATTAGTGCGTGTGTGTGTGTGTGCGCGTCTGACTCAGTGGTTTTGATAGTGTGAGGGATTGTGGGGCAAAATAAAAGATTGTCATTGGGCTAAACTGCGCACAAATTTACAACACATTGATTTTCCATTGGTGCACCATCTACACATTGCCCACTCTGCTGCCTTGTCAATAATATCTTTCTCTTGTTCAAAGCTGATAGCTTCAGCTTGTTTGAACAGTTTTCCTGTATCTTTCTGTTTGTATGTTTTTTGCTTTAAACATCCGCTGACAGTTGTTCTTTAAAGGGAAATCCTTAAAAGAGATCTACTTTCAGCTTAAAAGGGGTCTAAAGAGCTCATGTAAATGGACTGTCTTGACTCTAAATGCGTATGCGGTTTAGCTTTTCATATTAGCAGCTTTTTCCATTTTTGTCAGTTTCATTTTGCTTTCCATCAACAGTTGCACAAACACACAAACACACACACACACACACAATCTTTGTGAGAAAACTTAGATTTTAAAGACACTTTAGGTGTTTCCAACATGAAGTCTTAATAGTGTGTGTGTGTGTGTGTGTGTGCATGTTTATGTGGTTTATGAGGACACAAATTTGTATAATAACATGGGTATGACAGGTATTACAACAAGAAGATGATTTATGAAGACATTTTCAGTGTCCCCGTAATTCAAAAGGCTTATAATTTATTCAGAATTAGTTTATTTGAAAATCTAAAAGTTTCCTGTGAGGGGTAGGTTTAGGTGTAGGGTTGGTGTAGGGCAATAGAAAATATGGGTTGTACAGTATAAAAACCATTATGCCTATGGAGAGTCCCCATAAACCATAAAAACAAACCTGTGTGTGTGTGTGTGTGTGTGTGTGTGTGTGTGTGTGATAGGAATATTTGACGACAGGCCATTGAACTACTAGAAAGATAATGCACATCTGAGATGGTAATGGAGTCAATTATTCTGCTTGTTTACCACACCTAAAGACAGTGTTCATATGTATTTTAAGACTTTTGTCAGGTTTTTGTCCTGACTAATTTCTTATACATCTCATCTCAAGCCTCCATTGCTAGTTCCAAAACGTCATTTTAGAGCTATAATGGTGACTTGAGCCATTGATAATGCAGTTATTAAAGGGACAGTTCACCCAAAAAGGAAAGTTCTGTCATTAATTACTTACATTAATTACATTACATTAATGACATGAGGGTGAGTAATTAATGACAGAATTTTCATTTTTGGGTTAACTATCCCTTTCTAGCTCATTTATTAGAAAGAGAGAGGTAGATCAAGCATGTTTTAATGACCTGAGTCTGTATGTCTATTAGCAGTGTTTGGCAGCAGCGTCTCTACTAATAGGGAAACTGTAAGTTTAACTGCTTCAAGAACATCAATGTCACCACCAGCGCTGACAAGTTTCTGTGCCTTCATTGTGTGTTTGTGTGTTTGCATGAGAGAGAGTGGGGAAAAGAGTGTGCAAACAGTCAATAATAAAACAAAATTTTGTGGGGAAAATGTGGAAATAGTTTGTCATTTTTATCCTATTGTTTGTTATATTTATTTGTTTGTCCAGTGTCATTGTGGGTTTTAGTTATTTTGTTGCTGTAGGCTGTAAGGACCTTTGAAATAACTGAAATCATTTGGTGAAGTGATATGTAACTGCAATGTGATCAAGACCTGCCTGGAACTACTTTACCAGTGTGTTTTCCTGAAAATAACTGCACACCTTGGAATATTTGTCAACCAATTATATGCAATATATTTAATTATATGAACAGAATGGTTTTGAATATATATCTATATTAAAAGTCAATTTCCACCCCTGAATAAAACATTTAAAAAGGTAATTGCAAAATTTTATCTCACAATTCTGACTTTTTTCTCACAATTGCAAGTTTACATCTCACAATTCTGACTTTTTTCCTCAGAATTGTGAGATATAAACGTGCCATTCTGAGTTATAAAGTCAGTATTGTATGATATAAACTTGCAATTGTGAGAAAAAAACTCAGAATTGCGAGATATAAATTGCAAGGCAGTGAACAGCAAGGCAGCTTAATAGGTTTTGTTATAGAAAGATACCAATACACTCACATTTTTTAATTGAAATGTATATCGATGTTGGGTTTTTGCCACTTTTTTAATAGAACCATGATGCCAAACTCAGATGTTCTTCACTTGAATAAGCACAGCACAATGTAGACAATTATTACAAGAACATATAGATGTGTATACGTTACAGTGAAATAGACAAAGCTATAGCGAGAGTGATTAAATTAATTTCTGCATTTACATTCCACAGCTGAAGCTGTTCAGATCACAGAGCGTGTACCTGACAATCACAGATCACACACTGACCACACACACACACATGTTTACATTACACACACTGACACAGGCACTCACAAATTTACATATTAAACATTTATAAATGTAACCCAGCCTGTACACACAAACACCTACATACACATACAGACCCTATGTCCTATCCCAGTATTCCCTGAAGCATTCCCATTGTTTTACATTAGCATTCATATAGATACATCACCTCAAACCCACATTGGCACATATACATAATCACACACACAGTAACAACAAATCAACACTCAAATGTCCTTATGAACATAATCACACCAAATACAAAAGCACTCACTAACGCATGTAAACACAAGACGTGGCTCAGCATACATAAACAGCTATAAAGAACAATTTAGCATTTAAAATCTGATTCACATTCAAAATCTGCTTGCATACTCGCAGGAGGTCCATGGGAAAAATATCATATGAATGATTCATCCATGCGCACATAGGCCAGGCACACATACACACTCACAGTCATGTAAATCATACCTTCCTGTATCTGTTTCATGAATTATATAGACGTCTCAGAGGTTAGAAGTAGGAATTTAAATTGAAACTTCATTATTCATGGCCACACCTCTTCCTCCTGACACCGTAATGTGTGTAAAACACATGTCACATTGGACACTCATAAATACACTTGGGTACACCATAACACCTGACATGGAGACTTGTACAGACTCCCTCTCTCTCTAACCAGTGTGGGGAAACTAGTGGAGGTCCCTTCATGGAATTTCAATGTACAGATCTCATACATCTCAGTGAGATAATTTAGAGACTGAAAACATGACTAAAGACACCCAGAACTGTCAACTATCTAATGAAGCTCGGGAGACACGTCTCACTTTATATCTTTAGATTTACAAACCATGTGTATATATATATATATATATATATATATATATATATATATATATATATATATATATATATATATATATATATATATATATATATATATATATATATATATATATATATATATATATATATATATATACACTCTAAAAAATGCTGGGTTAACAACAACCCAACTTGGGATATTTGGCAACCCAGCGCTGGGTAAATATTGGACAGAACACATGCTGGGTTATTTTGACCCAGCTGGTTGGGTTAAACGTTTTTTTACCCACCATGCTGGGTTGTTTAATGTATTGTTTAAAAATTATTATATTGCTGGCTTAAAATGGGCTGGAAATGTAAAAAAAAATCACACACAGAATTACTATAGGCAGCAGCAATAATCAAAAGATGAACATTTATTATTAAGCAAGAACGCCCATGGACAAAATAAAAGACCGATTGAATTGATTTACATTTACATTTAGACATTTAGCAGACGCTTTTATCCAAAGCGACTTACAAATGAGGACAATGGAAGCAATCAAAATCAACAAAAGAGCAATGATATGCAAGTGCTAAAACAAGTCTCGGTTAGCTTACGCACTACACGTAGCAAGTTTTTTTTTAATCATATAATAAAAAAAAAGATAGAATAGAAAAAGAATAGAGCAAGCTAGTGTTAGAGGCCTTTTTTGCTTTTGTTAATCAGAAGTCAGAAAATCAGAATTATAATTGTATAATAAAAAGAAAACAAATAGATAGAATGCAAAAAGTTTAGAGAAGCAAGTGTTCGTTTTTTTGTTTTGTTTTTTTTAAGAAAACAAGCAGTTAGTAAACAAATAGTGTGCAAGTCTAAAAGGGGCAAGTTTTTATTTATTTATTTATTTTTTATAAAGAGTAGAATTAGAATAGAGAGTGCTTGAGTTAGAGGGTCAAATAAAGATGGAAGAGATGTGTTTTTAGCCGATTTTTGAAGATGGATACGGACTCATTACATACGTTTAAACTCATTTAACAAGCATTTTAGAAATAAAAAGGCATATAGAAGCAGCATTTTTATTTAAGTGTATTCAAACCATTCTCTGTAGTCGCTTTTTACCGAAATAGTGCTAATTCTCGTGCCGGTGTACCGCCGAAATCTGAGCCGGTGAAGGGCTGCTGTTCGCTGGGGGAACTGCGAACTTTAGACCGCGGCCTCGCGTTTCACTCGTAGCTGAGAGATGGCGTGACCAAAAACAAACAGTACTGAAATTAGAGAACATATTTTAACATCAAATTAAATTACACTCAGTATTATAAGGAATAAAATCAATTTATGTTATGCAAGGCAAAGGCGTTTCCATTATGCGAAGTGACCGACCGCTACTGACGCAGCTGACTGATATCTCGTTCTTATGTTGCGTTGCGTAAAATAATATTTACACCACATTAAAGACTTTATAAATGAAATAAAATGTATACAAACCTTTACTTCCCCGAAAGACTGCAACAAACCGGCGGCTCTGAGAACCACTCTCTCCTGTGGACTTAAAACCCTGTGCTCTCAGCTGCGCCTGCTTTCACCGGAGACAAGCTCAACCCAGCGGTTAGGTAGAAAAAATAACTCAGCGTTAAAATAACCCAATAAAATGACCCAACAAGCTGAACCCAGCATTTAGGTTAAACAAATAACCCAGCACCTGGGTAAAAAATATTAAAAATAACCCAATAAAATGACCCAACAAGCTGAACCCAGCATTTAGGTTAAACAAATAACCCAGCACCTGGGTAAAAAATATTAAAAATAACCCAATAAAATGACCCAACAAGCTGAACCCAGCATTTAGGTTAAACAAATAACCCAGCACCTGGGTAAAAAATATTAAAAATAACCCAATAAAATGACCCAACAAGCTGAACCCAGCATTTAGGTTAAACAAATAACCCAGCACCTGGGTAAAAAATATTAAAAATAACCCAATAAAATGACCCAACAGGCTGAACCCAGCATTTTTTGGAGTGTATATCAAATACACATGGTTCTTAATATATATAGTGATATATTTTTTCAGGATCCTTTGATGGATAGAAAATTCAAAAGAACAGCATTTATTTGAAATAAAAATATTTTCTAACATGTCAAAATAAAATAAAAATAAACAATACTGACCCCAAACTTTTTAACAGTAGTGTAGTATATGATAATAATGTTGAAAAGAAGCTAACTTAAACCTTTGTGCTTTGGGCGCACACAAACACACTTGAAAACACACATGATAAGGAGCCGTACTGTTATGGGTTATTTAAAGATATACACAATATAAATGTTTGGTCACAATGCAGCACCATGCTGTCCAAAACACGTTGATATTATGTCTTTACAGAGGTTTCTAGTAATATTGTTAGGAGTAAATTAGCAGGGTCAGAGTTGTGGTGTAGTGGTTGTTGCATGTGTTCTGACACACTGAGTGGTGGTGCTCATGTGGGCGATGTGGGTTTGAGTCTGGCTCCAAGTGCATTTCTATATTGCTTGATAAAAGGTGGCAGAATGTTCTAAAAATCATTAAAATTGTATGAATGTATATTTACCCTTAATGTGATAGTTCACCCCAAAAATGAAAAATGTTGCCATCATTTACTCACCCGCTTGTGGTTTTAGACTTGACTGACTTTAGTTCATCTTTGAAACACAGATTAAGGTATTTTTATAAAAACCTGAGAGATTTCTGTCCCTCCATTGAAAGTCCATTCAACCAAAACTTTCAAGCTTCAAAAAGTTCATGAAGACGTCGTAAAAGTAATCCATGTGAATCAAGCGGTTGTACCTCTTCTAAAGAGCTATAAACGCAAATCAACATGCATACATAGAGCTCATCAAACATGGTCAATTGAAGCTCAAATACTCATGCAGTGCATGTTATTCCAAAAAAAAAAGAAGGTTTGCAACTGGGTATAAAAGTGCCCATTTTCCTTTTTTAAAAATCTGGTAAAAATTGTTGGGGAGTCACACCACGTGGCTTTTTACAGCCATAACTAACTAACTAACTTTATTTATTTATTTATTTTTGACCATGACACACAATCATGAGATTCTACAGGGGTCCGATGGTCCTTATTCAAATAAATAATATTAAATAATTTATTCCAGAATTATTACTGCTTAATACGTTATTGGTGTTTTTCAAGAATTTTCATTATTTTCTTTTCTGACTATATGCCCCTAAAGATACCGAAACTAATGTTAAACATTTCAAAAATGTCTGTAATTTTTGAATACCCTGCATTCAAAAATGTCACATTACAAAAGTGAAATGGGTTGTGAACGCTAGTTCATGTTGACTTTAAAGCAGCGGGATGTGTAATTATTCCAAAAGCATGCTGCCAAGTTGCTGTCACATGTTCCCTGATCATCGCTGCATGTGGAACGGATGCATACGTGGAGAATGAATCGCAGAGATCTGAACTCTGAGCAGCTTGTGCACAGGATGCGAAGGTTTGCAATAGGGTATAAAAGTGCCCATTTTCCTTTTTAAAAATCTGGTAAAAATTGTTGGGGAGTCACACCACGTGGCTTTTTACAGCCATAACTAACTAACTTTATTTATTTATTTATTTTTGACCATGACACACAATCATGAGATTCTACAGGGGTCCGATGGTCCTTATTCAAATAAATAATATTAAATCATTTCTTCCAGAATTATTACTGCTTAATACGTTATTGGTGTTTTTCAAGAATTTTCATTATTTTCTTTTCTGACTATATGCCCCTAAAGATACCGAAACTAATTTTAAACATTTCAAAAATGTCTGTAATTTTTGAATACCCTGCATTCAAAAATGTCACATTACAAAAGTGAAATGCGTTGTGAACGCTAGTTCATGTTGACTTTAAAGCAGCGGGATGTGTAATTATTCCAAAAGCATAATGAATTTCTGTGGGAATCGTTCATAAATCTTTTCTAGCATTAATTGTTGCATTAAATTAAAAGCCATTGATTAGGTGATGTTATTAGGATCATTTTAGACAGACTCTTTACAAATAAAGGGACGGGAATCGTAGAATCTTAACAATTCTGGTTCTGGTTGTCAATGTAACGATTGCTTCAGGAATCAGTTATTTTTTTAGTAGCTCTAAGGAATTTTGACAAAAGAAATGCAATTCTGTTGCCAAATTAGTGAAACAATTCTTGCAAAAGGTGCAAGATTACTTTTTAGAGGCTGCATAAATGCCTTAACAAAAAATTGTATAATATTAAATTATATTTATATAATACTGACAAAACGCATAATGTGTATTGTTGTCATATGAACAACAGCAACTACACTGATATAAGTCTGACAGTTTAAAAGTCATTCATTCAGAAATCAGACTATACACATCATGTTGTATGATTTTGATTCACTAAAAAGTTCATTAGTGTCATTCGCTTGGGAATTGGACTTAACTAGTCACACATTTTTTGATTCACTAAAAAGAACTGACTCATTTGAGTTGTTCAGTTGTTCAGAAATCCGACTGAACTGGTCACATTGTGTTTTTGAGTCACTAAAATGAACTGACTCAGAGTCATTTGTTTAGAAATTGAACTAAACTGGACATGCAGTATGTTTGTGATTCACTAAAATGAACAGATTTCTGTGCTGTACATGTATATTTTTGGTTCACTAAAAATAACTGATTCACTAGAGACATTTGTTCAGATATCTAACTAAACAGTTAGTCGCGCTGTATGTTTTTGATTCACTAAAATGAACCAACTCATTAGAGTCATTTGTTTAGGAATTGAACTAAACTGATCATGCTTGTTTATGATTCACTAAAATGAACCGATTTCTTAGAGTCATTCATAAATCGGACTACACTGGCTGCACTGTATGATTTTGATTTACTAAAAAGAACTGACTCATTAGAGTCATGTGTTCAGGAATCAGTCTACACTGGTCACACTGTATATTTTTGAGTCACTAAAAAGAACTGATGCCTTAGAGTCATTTGTTAAGCAATTGAACTAAACTGGTCACGCTGTACGTTTTTGATTCACTGAAATGAACCGATTTCTTAGAGTCATTCATAAATCAGACTACAATGGCCACACTTTATGTTTATGATTCATAAGTAATTAGAGTTATTTGTTCACAAATCAGTCTACACTGGTCATGCTGTATATTTTTGATTCACTAAAAATAACAGATTTATTTGAGTCATTTGTTTAGGAATTGAGATAAACTGGCCACACTGTATGTTTTATGATTCACAAAAACAAAAAAACTGACTCATTTGAGTCTTTTGTTTAGGCATTAGGCACTAAACTGGTCATGCTTTAATTCACTAAAATGAACCAGTTTCTTAGAGTCATTCATAAATCAGACAACACTGGTCAAGCTTTAGGTTTTTGATTCACTAAAAATAACTGATTCATTAGAATCATTTGTTCAGGTATCAGACTCAATTCACAGTTTATTTTGCACTGTAGATTCAGTATCAGTGTTGCATTGTCACTGAATAAGTGGTGTAAGTTTAAAAAAAAAAAGTGGAACTGGTTCTTTGGTCTCCAACCCGTCCCAAATCAGAAATGAGGCCTATTCGGTTTTAGTAGTTCAAATAGTAGTTCAAATGTGACCCTGGACCACAAGACCAGTCATAAAGGTCAATTTCTCGAAATTGAGATCTATACATCATCTGAAAGCTGAATAAATAAGCTTTTCACTGATGTATGGTTTGTTAGGATAGGACAATATTTGGCCGAGATACAACTATTTGAAAATCTGCAATCTGAGGGTGCAAAAAAATATACTAATATATTTCAGTATACAAAATACTGAGAAAATCAGCTTTAAAGTTGTCCAAATTAAGGTCTTAGCAATGCATATTACTAATAAAAATATATATTTACAGTAGGAAATTTACAAAATATCTTCATGGAACATGATCTTTATTTAATATCCTAATTATACTGTACAACATTAAGTAATATACAATTGTATTAAATAGATTTAATCAAGACAAAATAAGGTGATTCCAAGGCTGAAGTTCAATGACTTGAGTGGCATTCTTGCTCTTTATAAATGTCAAAGATCAACTACAATTGTAAAATAAGATTGAACAAATAATAATAAAAAATTAATAATTAACACATTTCATGTAAATTATGGAAGTAAATTAAAAAGTAATTAAAAAGAAAAAGATGAATAAAAATCTGACTAAATCAGTCAAAATATCTGTCTTTTTCTTTTTAATTGCATGTACGTACACAAAAACACACACACATACACCTAATTTGTGTGTGACTATGTGTCTGGCCGTATGTTCATCTTGGGAGTCCTGTGAGATGTGGGGAGTGTCATCCACAGAGAATAATCTTTGGTTCAGTGTCTGGCCTCGTCTCTCGCACTCCTATCGGACGGCTGGTTCAGGAGGGGGGTCTTTAAAACAAGTCTCCTCCACGGCAGGACATGTGCTAAGCTGATTTAGCAGGGCTTAGCGGCAGCCCACCACAATCACACAGATTATACAAACAACAGCACACATTTCTGGGTTTCGCCACCTGCTTTGTGCAGCAGCTCGCAAGCACAGACTATTGTGTCCCAGCATATGTACACCTAAATACGGCTTTGCTCAGTGTCGGTCGATTTAATAATAAAAATTAATATTATGTAACATGATCCTTGTTTCAGTGTTAGTGAATAATTTTTTGGCTATATATATATTTTTTATTACATACTTTATGAGGTAATTACTTTAATGACTTTACGATAGATAGATAGATAGATAGATAGATAGATAGATAGATAGATAGATAGATAGATAGATAGATAGATAGATAGATAGATAGATAGATAAAAAATACAAGTGTTAAATAATTTGTTATGTAACAATGTATACTAAATATATATTTTAATTTAAAATTAAACTATTTTGCTTGAAAACTTCTTTTTTTAAATCAGTCCGATTCATTTAATTTAAAATGTATATGAATATACAATGGAAATTATATATCTTCCTGTAACTGCTCACCATTTTTAAGTCACTTTTTTGCTTTCATTTATTCATTTCAAATGGTCCTGGTTGTGAAATCTATAAAATACAAATATTCCAGTTAATATGAGGCTGCATGCAGAATAATTAGCAAAAACAAGTGAGCAAAATAGTTTTAGATGGAGTATACAGTAGCACATCACATCAAAAACTGTCAACTTCTCACAGGATTTCATGTCAGCTACTCACTTTCAGAAACTTTGATTTGATTTGAAGACTTATATCCAAAGATTTATGTTTTTGAATACAAAACTGTACGTTTGAGTTTTTAAAGCTATTTTAATCCTTTATAGTTGTGACTGAATGAGAAAGTTGTTCTTCTGGGAGATGCTTTGTTCAGCATGTTCTGCCAGAGAGTTCTGTCTCTGATATGTAACGTAACGAAATGTAGAACATTCAGCGAGGAACATATTATTTGATCCATATACTGCCCACACAGCTCTTTAGTGTGTGTGTGTGTGTGTGTGTGTGTGTGTGTGTGTGTGTGTGAGGGAACACATATGTGTTCCCGTCTTTTCTTTTTTTCCCTCAGACGCTCAGTTTCCTGTGCGTCTAAAACCTTACCTCAGCAAAAGAAAAAAAGGAGGGGTAAAAAGTGGAAGAGTGGTTCTGTGGCAGACTGATATCTAGTGTGCCGTGACAGCTGGGCCTGCTCTCTTTCTCTCCCCTTTCACTCTCTTTTCTTCTCCTACACAAAGCCTATTAAGTATGCCACTCACTTAAAGGCCCCAGAGCCTCCCGCGGCCACAGGCTCCACCCAAAAGTGTGGCAGCTCTTTGTGATTGAAATGAGGCAGCAAGCCAGGCCGTGCTTGCAGAGCTCTGTCTGTGTTTACTCATCACCCAGCCGTTCGGCGTGCTGCGGACAGGGGGAAAGGAGGGGCGAGCGAGGGAGGGAGAGTGGGAGAGTGGTTTCGGGGGTGGCGGGGCAGGACATGTTCTAGCAAGAGAGAGGGGGGGGGGAGGAGGGAGGCAGACAGACTGTGGCTCTGTGCCCTCTGGCACCTCTGACCCTTCTCTGACTGGCGCTGGGGTACCAAACCCACTTCTGTGAGATCGGGGATGACGATCATGTAGGCTGGCACCCAGACCACACTGGGTTTTGTGAGTGGGAATGAATGTGTGTACGAAGGAGGGGTGAGTCTGCAAAGCTTGGGGCTAAAAAAAGTCATTTTTACTCTGTAAGCATTTTGGGTAACATGAATAGACAATGATGGACATGGAACTTAAACAAAGAGCAAACTTGTTTTTCCAGCATATATGCATTTGCATTGCAAGCTTTTTTTCTTTCTTTGTTTTTGCCCTGTAAGAATCACTGAATAATGATGATACTAAATAGTGTATTAATATTAATAACTAAATAGTGTAAATAACTAATAAAAAGTAATGAATAGCAATAATGATAATCTTGGAATTGATAACTAAATTCAAACCAACAAAACAAAAGACAATGATAAAGAATATAGCATGTAATAGAAAAACTTACATGCTTATGTGCCACCAAAAAAAAAAGAAAAACGCAATAATTATGTTGTGATTATAAGACAATGGTTGATTTCTATGAAGGTCTGTATGTTACCCAGGGTTCTTATCGCCAACTAAAACTAAAACCATAAAAATAAAGCAAATTAGATTAAATAAAATAAAATACAATAAGTTAAACTGATTTTATTTGAGCTAGTTGCTAAAGCAACATTTCTCGTTTTTGTTTAGTTTAAGTTGACGTACTAAAATGACTACTAAATCAACTAAAACTTATTTTTAAAACGATATACACATATCTAATAAATAAATAAATAAAAATGACAAAAACACAAAACAAACCTACTAAATGAAAATCTAATTTAAATATTAACAGTGTATAATAGTATATCAATGATAATAAAATAACACTGGTTCTGTTTATTTTGCCCATGGGTAAGAGGCTCTTACTGTGCTAAAATCACCCTGACAGGCTTTTATTAAAAGTCAGCAACAACAATAACACTAATTTTTAATAAGTAATTGAATGAATTACTATTATTTTCATTTTTAATTATTATTATTATTATTATTAAAAAAAAATTTGTGGTTGTGTTGTTTAGATTTTTATTTGTCTCGTTTATTTGTCTTATTGCTATTTTTTTTTTATTTTTTTTTTTTTTATTACAATTTATTTATTGGATTTATTTATTTATTTATTTTACTTGCATAAATCAGATTTTAATTTCCCTCTGAATGATCAAAATCACATAAAAAAAGTAGTAGCATCAAATTCAGTATGATAATTTATATGGGCTTGTTTCAAATGTTTGGTGAATTTATATGAGCTTGTTTCAAATGTGCTAAGCAGCAGACATGTTACCGTAGTTTTAATTGATCCATACACTCACTTCCCCTCAGTGTATCCACACGTTCAGCGTCACGCTTCTCAGCCTGCAGTTAATCAGCATTATTTCCCGTTCTCAGCCTCAGCGACTCTGAGTCATCTGTACAGCCTTGCTTTTCACGTCTCACTCCCCATCGCTCGCTCATACTCGTGCACTTTCCAGGCCGTTTGTGCATACGTTCACTTATTTTTTTCTCGTTTCTTTTTGTGCTGCCACAGACAGCTGTAGGGCACATCACGGTTCAGCGGCAGCCTCTCCAGCTCTCTCTCATGCGCAGCAATGATGTCGACAGGTCGGGGGGGTGCGCAGAAGACCGAAGGGGGGGTCATGTAGTCCTTCATAAGCGAGAGGGAGGAGGCAGCCATGAAGTTAATAGGTCAATGAGTGTATGCCGAAGTGGAAGAATACAGCAGGGCGTCTGGTAGTCTGTGATAAAGAGAATTGGGCCTGCTCTTCTCTGCTCGGGCCTGCTCTCATTTTTAAGTGAGAGCCTCTCTTTGTCAGAAGGCAAATTTAATAAGCAGCAAATGCATTACATGTTCTCTGCCGGCCCCCTCGCCATGGCAACGCAGAGTTGGGGCATGGAGATGGGCCTAGAGAGGACACGATTATCAGAGGAGCCATCTGCTAAAGGAGAGCCCAGACCCTGCCAAACCCACTGGGGGACTTCCACACCCTTCACTTACGCTGCTCATTTCCCTCTCGCTCAATTCAGATGTTTATTTCTTGGACATTGTTTGTTTTGGGTGAGCGGGTGCTTCACATTTGAAAGAGGTTGAAGGAGAGGTATGTGTTAATGATGTAACAGAGTGCAAGAAGCAAGTGAGCGAATTAAGAAGGGAGAAATTTCGCCCCAGAGGAGGAGTGGTAATTCCATTGAAAAACAGATAATCCTCGCGTTCGGGCTGCTTGCTGTTTCCCACAGTTTTGTTGCAGTTTAAAACATGACTGTGAACTAACACATTGGTTTACTTGCTCTTAATGCCCCATAAAGATGAAATTCAGTCTCGGAGAGAAATTCAAAGAGAACAGGGCCACACAGAGACTGCATTTTCTAAACGGCTCACTTACAAACATTGCATGCACGTGGGTGTTTCATCACGCACTTTTGTTCTTGTGTACTTAAATTACACTTTTTATTTAATTTGTCTGTTAACAAGGTCCTAACATGCAGGAGAATTGTCTTTGTTTTTTTTTTTGTTTGTTTTTTTCTGAAAGTCAGTCGTTTACACCAGTGTCATTTCCAGCACATGTTAAATGTTTTATTGTGTTTAATATCATTATGTGATGGAAACATTAACTGACCTCCATTTTTTTTAATGTATTTATTTCTTTTGAAAAAAAGCTAATTGTAAGTTATAGTATTGTATATATCCTAAATACACAAAAATGGTAATGTTTTATATTACAAATAAAATTTTATTTTTATATATAACTGTATGTAATATAGATGTAATATTTATAGTATTTTGTTGACCTTATTTACTGTTATTTACTTATTTACTATTTATTGATTTTAATCACATATGTCATATTTGATCTCAAGCTTTTGCACTGACACTGTCGAAAGCATTATTAAGCATAATTATTCATTGTGATGGAAATAATGCAACAACTAAGTCATAATTTTGATATTTAATTTGATTTTCATGTTAATGATGGTTTCATAATGGACTTTCATTGTTGGAAAGTCTTGGTTTGAGACTAGTAAAACATATTTAAGTTTATATTTTGTGTGTGTGTGTGTGTGTGTGTGTGTGTGTGTGTGTGTGTGTGTGTGTGTGTGTGTGTGTGTGTGTGTGTGTGTGTGTGTGTGACTTTCATACAACAAAAAATGCAGTTTTAAAAGAAATCAATCATAAAAGCCTGAAGGCACATCCAAATGTTTGTTCACTATAACATGCCTTACTGCTTGTTTAAAATGTCTTAATTCATGGTTTATTTATTGTACTGTTATGTGCAATTTCTTGAATAATACTGTTATTTTACAAAACATAACCAGATGGGGTCGTTGAGTAATTGTTAATTATTTTTATTGTTAAATGCCAGTTTAAATGTCACCTACAGAGGATGAAGGAAGAAAGCTTAAAAACTATTAATGTTGTGAGGGAGACATTTGGGGGGGTTGAGTGTGAGTGTATGTATGTGTGTTTATGACACACATCTTTCCTTTCCTAAATAGATAGTTATAAGGAACTTTTAATGTTTTTACCTTAACTTATTTCACTGATTTAAATATTTAAATAAGTGATCACTTTAAGAAATGTAGACGTAAACATTAGAATAAAATGGTTTGTAATATAGATAGGTGGTTAAATAATATTCTTAGCCAGATTTACCAAAACTATTCTAAAGTCTGATATAGTTTGGTCTGCATGATTGTCTCCCTCAGCATTGTTGGGAAACTTCCTAAGCTGAAAGCGCACAGCTGCCGGTGGTCCCTTCTGTTGGCATTCTACAGGCTTTGTTGTTGAGATCTGAAGACAATTGTTTTGATTGGCTGAGAGTTTTGCGGCGGTAGGATACGATTACCCACACGCTGGTCTCTGATTGGCTGGGCTGGATTTAACGTCAGCCGGCACCCCTCCTTCGCTCCTTTCAAAGAGAAGTTGTAGTAATCTTGTCCTCAACTTCTCCACTCAAGTTTACTTTCTCAGGACTTGCCAGACGCTTATGTGAAACTCGGAGCCGCAGCCATGAAGCTGTGTGGGACTTTTTTAGGTCAGTTAACCTTCGCTGTCTAATATTTGACTAGTTTAAACGTACACGACGAACATTGTTTAATGAACAGGTGTCTAAAAAGTTGTCTAACCTGCTGTTACTGCTCCTATATGCGACTTAGTAGTGTATAAGCATTTGTTTTGTATTATTCTTATATGAACCGATAACAAAATATATTCCTTCGATATTATTTGTAATATTTTCATCTTTTGAAGCTAACTTGAGACCGCAATAGTGTAGTATAGTGTTTATCGGGATACATAACAGATGTCGTCTTGCTGTTCTCGCTATTGTGAGGCTTTATAGTTCAGCATGCCCTCTTCTGTCGCTTTAGGCAGGTGTTGAAAGCTTGTCGTATTGAGGTCTATATATAGCACATCGATACAAATAACTTTCGGGTCTCGTCTAGACCTTTCCTAAACTTCAGGGCGGTTGAAGTGTTGAGACAAAGGGCGGTCTGTTTCCCGGGGGACCGTGGCGGACACAATGCCGGCCCAGAGGCGCATTCCAACTTTCTTTCAGCTGTTGTCTGTCAGCTTGTCCCATCTGTCAAGGCCATTCGCGGAGTTTGGGGCCCTTGCGGCCCGCTCTCTCAGCTGACTCCCTTATGCGAGATTTATACAGCCACTATATTCTAAATGTGCTCCTGAGAGACGCAGCAAAGAATGTGTAGCCTTTTGTTTTCAGTGGCGTTTCAACGCGATTGGACAGTTCTGACGGTCGAGGATTTCAAAACAAACGTGATTATGACACGGGGGAATTTACACAGCTGGCTAACATCTATTGACAGCCACATGAAGTAGGCTGGCTTTCCATCTCTGATTTTGTTATAAACCCTCTGATGATGCACTAGAGCAGTGATCCTCAAATCTGGCTCGCGAGATCCACTTTCCTGCAGAGTTTAGCTCTAACCCTAGTCAAACACACCTGAGCATGCTAATCAATGTCTTCAGGATCATTAGAAAAATCACAGGTAGGTGTGTTTGATTAGGGTTAGAGCTAAACTCTGCAGGAAAGACACCTGAGCATGCTAATCAATGTCTTCAGGATCATTAGAAATTCACAGGTAGGTGTGTTTGATTAGGGTTAGAGCTAAACTCTGCAGGAAAGTGGATCTCGCGAGCCAGATTTGAGGATCACTGCTCTAGAGTAAACAGCTCAAACTACTTAATTAAAAAGTTACGCTTAATTGCCTTAAATTTGTATGTAAAAAGTTATGTCATCGTTACAACCTTCAACCGATAGAGTAAACTTTCCCATCGCTGTAAATGTAATTATTAAAGAAAAATAATTGATCTCTTAAAACTGAAAATTAAGTGACATAAATGATTGTCGAATTAAATAAATGCAAAGAAAGACGCTGCATACTGATGAAAATATTTTACCCATACATCTTTGATAAATGGTTTTAGCATTTAAGTTGCCAGATAAGGTAGCAAAGTCCTTTCAAGCATTCTATATTCTTTGAAGGTAGTCAGAGTAAATAGACCCTCGCGAAAACAAGTTGGGTTGGCCTGTCGTGGTAACCACAGCAACAGTACGCGGTCAGGATCCCTATCGGACCCTTTTTTAACGGACCTATCCCTATTATTATTATTATTATTAAATTTTGCATGTTAGTATATAAAAAAATATTTGTTTAAAAAATAAATTAAGATAATTAACTATTTGATTACTTTTTGTAAGAGATTTTTGGTTGCGCGAGAGAGGTTCCTCGCCATATTCCTCCTCGAAACTGCTGACAAAATTCCCTTGAAATGTCGACCCTGTTGAAAGTTACGTGTAATTTCACCATAACTCGGGTCATGTTAGTCTATATTGTTTATCTTTTCAACATTTCTATTGAAACGCACCACAACTGTCGGAAGTCTCTCAGAGGAAGGCAGCCGGGCGTGATTTTCCTCCGGGTCGCTGTCCATGGTACTGGGCCAAAGCGCTGTCTGGGGTCCTGAAGCCAAGCCGAGCGCAAATACTTGTGCTCCCTCTGTTTACTCTTGCCATTTATTCTCACAGTTCTCAATGAGATACTGAAGAAACAATCATTCTCATTCCTGTGAATCTCATTCTTGAGTACTTGTGGCAGGGGAGTGAAACTTATTTTTTAGGTGTGTATGGTTTCTCTTATGTCTTCTGTTTATTGGATTGTGTCTCGGTTAGTGAGACAACTCAAATCATATTGATGCAGCGTGGACACTTCGTGATTGATTTCAGCTCCAATGCATAACAATGGGACAGCAAAAAAAGAGCCTGCCGCAAAGAGATAAGAACTTAATAGAATTTCTGAAAGGCGAAGGTTGGCTTTTTGAAAATTCCCCCCGTGTGCAGCATGGAGACAGCAGATAAAGAGTGGCATTTATGGAGAATATTCTCAAATGGCTTGTAATGAATGGTTGTCATTTTCACTAATGGTTACAAAACAACAAAGCACAACAGCGGTGTGTGCAACATTTAGGAGTCATTCCAAGTTGCATTCGTCTGTTTTGAGTGAAGAAGACAGTACGGTGTTGAAATCCTTTTATTTGTTGCCTTGTGTGTGTGTGTGTGTGTGTGTCTGTCATATCAATGCAGATGATTGCAAAAAAAAAAAAAAAACGGTAGTTTCTGGTAGTTTTTAGCTTGTATATTGTTATTGCTTAATCCATACACCCTAATGCCAGCTGTCTGATCATAATATATTACACTAACTTTGTCAGTGAAGCATTGCCTATGAAAAGTGTGTGAATCACTGGACAGTACCATTCGGAAAGAGTCAGGAGGGAGGGTTCAGATAACACCGGCGACATATGCATGCTTTTGTGCAATATTAAAGATTAATCACTGGGCGTAAAATAAGCAGCTTACGCTATTAGAATTTAAAGTAACAGCGACCCGACGCGCACTCTGAACTATAGGATGATGTTTGAAACATGCATTCGCTCTTTAAGTTATCCGCCAGCGTTTTTTTCTGTCACTTTCAAAAATTAGAGCGATAGAAGAACCGTTTTAAGAACTTTTGCATTCTCTAGTTCTTTTGAAAACCATCTACTGGTGCTTCAAGGGATTTAGAAGCCAATGCACTGATCCGAATAACCGATATTGTATATCCAAAATGCTTTTAATCTCTAAAGAACCATATAAAGCCAACATGGTCTTGGATAATAAGATAGATTTTTCCTGAACCACCGAAGAACCTTTATGATTATCTTGTTTCTGGCACAAAGGAGAACTTGTACAGGCTAAATCCCTTGTAGGTGCGTGGGTGTGGGTGTTAGAGAGAGGGGAGCGATCATGTGTGTGTGTGTGTGTGTGTGTGTGCCCGCGCGCGCACTGAGAAAGACAGTATGAAATAGAGTGTGCATGGCTGTACACATGCCCGCTGAGTTATTGCGGGGGGATATTCAAAGCCCAGCCCATCGATGTTGTAGGTTTTACTACAGCTTTCGTGATGTCATGGCAAAGGGCGGAGGGAGGAGGTGGGGGACAATGGCTCATGAGGGAAAGGTAAGTCAATATTACGTTTTCTCGCTGACAAAGGCAAATGAAGCCATGTTTTTGCTTACAAACAAGTAGCGTTCATACCGCCCCGTTCTGGATCCTCGCTCGTCCGTAGCAGCACCAGCGAAGCGCCGATCCTCTTCCCCGCTGTCACTGAATCAGTCGGGATACTACTGAAGAAGTAGAGTTTAGTTTTCTTTTAGAAAAATCTATAAATGGGATATTTTACCCCAAACTGTCTCACAGCTTACTGAATACACGACGAAGACGTGAGAAGCGTCTGGCGGAGAAGCTTTCGGGATTATTATTTTTTTTTTCTCTCAGGTAATCATGATCATGATTTTTATTTATCAAATATAAATAGTTTTGGTTATTTTTGTTAATTACCAAAAAAATCTCTCAAGAGGATCTTTGAGATATGTAGCTAGGTTTAGAGTCAAGGGTTGAGTTGTTAGAATATATTCTAAATGTTTCATGCTGTGTTATCATTTGCTAACCAAGGATGTAGACTACATATCTAGATCATCCCATTCCGAGATGCCCTACAGATCAAGGTTAATGGCTTTTGCGTTGAAGGGTGCCGCTTTATTTTCATATTTCATCCTTATCGCACTTGTATGATCGATGATTGATTTTATAATCTTTGAAGTAAGATGTTTCCGGGTACAAGCGGGTCTGTTTCGGAGAGGAGAGTGTGAGTCCACGCTTCCCTGCTAGAAGAAGCTCCAGCGGAGAGTGTGTGGAGTTGACATGGAAAAAGTGATAGAGAAACAGTCAGCTATGGCGCTCTCGTACAAACGCACCGGTGTCTATTTGTTTTCTCACTTTGCCACAGAAATCCTGCGTGCGTTTGAACCTAGAGATGATTCGGGAATGCCTTGTCAGTATTCCTAAACCGCCTGCTTATTCTCGCGCATAAATGCTGACAAATGCGCGCGGCGTGCGTTAGTCAAAACTGTTCATTTCTCAATCCACTTCATCGCGTTTTGAGCTTTATGAGCGTATATGTGCTTGCGTGTTTTTAATTTATCCATTCGCCTGGTCTCGGGGTGATTACACTGTAAGTGCTCACTGTCATGTAGTTGTATATTCTCCATCTTTTTGGCACACATACGGAGTTGCTTCCATATGGCTCAGTGTAATTAAGGTCGAACAATGGGCGTAGCGCAGGACTCCCGGCCGAGTGCACGAATGGCGTGGAAGAAGAAGGAGGGGTGGCCATTTGATTTTCTGCAGCAGAAAACAGAGTGGAGAGATGCTCTCTTTAAATGTCAACCGCCCCTGGTGAGATGCGCAGAAGAAAAGTCATGAGAGTTGAAGCAATAACGCCCATCCTCTGCATCCATCCCCCGCCCCTGTTCATTTCTAATGAGTGATTAGTGCGTCTGTGTCTCATATTGCTCAGTATTCCGGGGCTAATGTATTAGACATTCACTATTGTATGAAGTATAATATCAAAGCACCTGCAACCAAGATGGTGGACGAAGTGAACGTGAATGTGTTTCATCTGAGAGTCAGTTATGTGATCATGTAATCACAGTGAACCTATACAATACTGTGTGTAAACTATATATATATATATATATAGTTTATTATTACACAGTTTATTATTATTTTTAAGAAAATAATATCAGAAGCCTCATAGCATGAGAAAAGTAACTGGAGTTAGTGAGTTTTGAGTGAGTGTGTGTGACTAACTTCTCACAGTCTGAGGCTTCTGGCTCTATGACAGCCAGCACTTCCAGATCAGATCAGTGCTGTAGAGGAGAGCAGGGAGTGTTGCAACACAGGATGAGGTGTAACACCATCAGTTTAACCAATTACAAATGAGCTACAGGGGTGAAATCACCATCATACATGAGCACCACCCTCATGAGGTGATGATAGAAGCTGTAAGTCTCTATGTAAAATATAAAGGAGTTACAGGACCAACAATACTTACATTTTATCTCTGGTTTATAATTTGTGTGTGTGTGTGTGTGTGTGTGTGTGTGTTTTTTTTTAATGACAGGGATTTCAGGTATTATCTGAATCAGCAGGTTCTGTTGTTTAATTTGATATTAATTTAATGAAAAAAATACAAATAAATAAATAACATGGCAGCGGAAACTTGTAGGCTTGTAACACTTTTCCATCATACTTCTACTGAACCTGAAAGATTGCATATATTGAGACATATAGATTAAATAAGTCTTCGTTTTGAGAGTGACTATAACACTGTTGTCAGTTTGATGTTTTTTCTATATTTGTTTTCAATTTAATTTGCTGGTTTTAATGAAAACGTTTTCCACTGCAAATTAACATGTGTATAATGAAATGAGAGTGGAGTGTGATGCATAATGATTGTTTAACAAGTACATTTGATTACCACCCTAATAAATGCATGCACAGTATTTAAAATGCCCTTGTTTTGTTAGTGGTACAACCTGAGGGGTTTTTTTCAGTTTGTAAACTATCAAAGTATGTATGAAAGTTTGAGATATATAGCAAAAACCCTGTCTCTCCTACTGTATTTACTGACAAATACTGCAGCTAATGTTGTTTTGGACTAGCATACCGCATTTTAGCGACATCCACTTGTCACGATATTCAGCACTGTATACAATGAAGGTCATCTGAGCGCAACATTGATTCATGTAGTCGTTTATTTTATCTCGCTCGCCTAGAAACTGGTTTTGGTAATAACTTTCACATGATCCTATCTATCTGTTTGCGGAAATTACGCAGAATTGCGCAGTCGTCAGGAACCTCCAGAGTTTAATAAAAGGAGATGCTGCTATCTGTGCGGTGGGGGGAATCCTTGCAAGTTTTCCCAATTATTTCTGTCAGCCACGTTAACATATAAACGAACAATGTGCTCAGTCTTATAAATAAATGAGACTATAGCGGATCATCTGGTGCATGCAGCTCTTTTCACCCGAATCATAAAATCTGGGTCTTCACAGATCGCCGTTTAATCTTATCCGCGGATTAATTACTCAAGCAGGGCTGTGTGCAATATTCTAACGTCAGTGCTCATTTCGGTTGTCCAAAGGCGCTAAATGCTCGAAATAGGCGCTTGTTTATCGCTCAGTAAAAAATACTGATATAAAAGTGGAAAAACATAAAAATGTAGCGCTGCAGCAGGTGCCGTGGGTTTTCCAGAGAGGAGAAAGTAATAAACATGTGGAATGGAGCAGCTGGGCCAAATTGCGCTCTTCTTATTCAGAGCACAGCAGAAAACCACGCCACCAGGGCCGAGGGTCAGGGTCGCCCCTATCATTAGTGAAGAAAGGTGCCATTTAGAGCAGCCTTTAAGCCTTGAAACACTGAATTGCGTGCAGTTGAATTGGTCGGTGATTTAGAATGCATGTTTATGCTGTTCGAGCCTTGCGTGACAAGCACGCCATTGTTTGTTTACTCTGAGTTTTCAGGTGGCCTAGAACAAATCTTTTAAGAGTCGTTCTCGTTCACTCACGTGTAGGCCCTATACCTCACTAACGTTGTTCTTTTATTTTATTTTTTCGTTATTATAAGTTTTTACACAACTAGCTACATGAAGTAACTGGCTCTTTTAAAGTTCGTTGTTTTTAGAGGAAAATAATTGGCTGATTTTTAGTTTATAATTGTTTTTTTTAATTTAAAGTTCGGTTCTGTGTTTAGAACTAATCTTTTAAGAATTGTTCTTGTTCGCTCCTGTGGTCTGTTTTACATTTAGTTCTCTTAACTTTCACTTTGCCTCTAAACTTGGCTGACCATCTTATTTTGCAACAGGGAAGTAGAGCTATTTTCTTCGAATGTTAGAGGCTTTCGATTTATAAGCCGAATAAAAGAATAATGATGTATGGTAAAACCTTTTGCTCTACAAACCAGTGTGTTTATGATTATGATAATACATTAAAATAATATGATAATTATAATGATTTTTGATGATAAAAAATAAGATAGATTTTAAGAACAAGCCTTTAAAAGAATCTGTTGAGTGAATGATTCAATGACGCACTTGCTGAACACTAAAGACACGCAATTTTATTTTTTCGTTATTATACGTTTTTAAACAATTAGCTACTTGAAGTAACTGGCTCTTTTAAAGTTCGTTGTTTTTAGAGGAAAATAATTGGCTGATTTTTAGTTTAGAATTGTTTTTTTTTATTTAAAGTTCGGTTCTGTGTTTAGAACTAATCTTTTAAGAATTGTTCTTGTTCGCTCCTGTGGTCTGTTTTACATTTAGTTCTCTTAACTTTCACTTTGCCTCTAAACTTGGCTGACCATCTTATTTTGCAACAGGGAAGTAGAGCTATTTTCTTCGAATGTTAGAGGCTTTCGATTTATAAGCCGAATAAAAGAATAATGATGTATGGTAAAACCTTTTGCTCTACAAACCAGTGTGTTTATGATTATGATAATACATTAAAATAATATGATAATTATAATGATTTTTGATGATAAAAAATAAGATAGATTTTAAGAACAAGCCTTTAAAAGAATCTGTTGAGTGAATGATTCAATGACGCACTTGCTGAACACTAAAGACACGCAAAAAGCCTGCCGCCATCTACTGGTTTATCTGTGTAACATACAAACAGAGGCACTGAACAAATCTGAATGAATCAATTTAGAATCAGTACCCAGAATGAATCAACTATTTCTGTGTCAAGGTAGCACTTTTGAACAGGTATTTCCAGACAGTACTGAAAGCACTCCTGAGCATAAGCTTTAAAGTACATTGAAAGTTAACCTCTTTACTTGTCTGTAACCTTGAGAGCATTTGTGTCTATTTAAGAAACCCAGACAAAGGCAAATTCTGCCATTGCTCCTTTAACGCAGAGTCACTCTCTTAGTGGGCCTCTTTCTGCTGCTCGTGGTTGTCATGGTGTTTTCCACGGTGCGTCATAAAGAAAAAAAAGAGTGTCCGTAGCTCTCAAAGGCACTTTGACTCGTTTTGACATGAAGGAGAGTCTAATTGTATTACTCGCTGCTGACTTTCAGGCACAAGTCGATTTTTTTATCTCCTGGAAAGAAAACTACAATCCACCGTGAACGTTAAATATATTTTGATGGTGTTGTTGTTTTTATAATAATTAGGTTTGGGTGCGTCTCGCAGGCTAACGTTATACGTTCACCTTTGCTCTTGTTAAGAGCTTTCTGTTTGTTCTTTAATCACAAAGTTGAAGTTAAATCTGCTTAACTGGAGCAGAGAGTGCAGATGTGTCACCCGTGGATTACCATGAAGGCATCCATCCCTGTTTAATCTAAACTATGGATTTATGTCTGTCTCAAACAACTCTGCATCACTATGATGGATTTCGGCTGCACGACATGATTTTCTTGATTTGTTTGCACTCATCTCTGTCTCCTTTGACTGTCTCGCAGTAGCAGAACTATCACAGATCATGTATTAATCTCTTGTTCCTCCTGTAGTGTAATACTTTAAAGTGAACATCCACAGAAGCCAATCGCATAATAGTCTCTCCGGCCCATCTGTAAATGATGAACTGTTTAGCTTTATTAATGTTCTCTCTCGCTTTAGTATAAGTGGCACCTGACCCATCAAGGTTATTGAGAGCCACGGTGGTGGATTATGGGGGCCGTGCCATTTCAGAGGGCCCGGAAAGTGTGGAGTCGGCTATACGGCCCGGGTTTATGGTGAGATTTTAAAGAGCCCTTTGCGCCTTGCAGTTCTGTTTATTTGGGTTGAAATTTGTAGAATGAGAAAAAGCGAGAGCGTTGGGGGGAAGGATGCACAGTAGTGCTGTTGTAGTCACTTTTTAGAAGAGGGCTGAAAGTTGATAAATAAGCGTTTTGTTCCGTGCTGGCGTGGGAGTGTGTGTGTGTAAGGGGCATTGGAAATGCTTTTACTGACAATGCCCTACAGCTTTCTAACTCTGATGACTGGCATCCTGCCTGTCTTTTTCTGGGTTATTGCTGCTGCACAGAGTTTTAGGAGGCAAATCAGATCTGCCTGCTTTGTTTATTTTGTGCTTGCTAAGAGAGAAGGGCAGATGTTAGAGGGGGAAGCGAGTCAGAAGCTAGGCATGTTTAAAGGCTTCTCTTTTACTGACAGCAAACTCTTTCTCTTTCGCTCTCCTGCTCTTTGGCTCTCTTTCTCTCTCTCTCTGAGAGTGCGAGGTGAGTTTTAGTGCCCTATAAGAAACAGATGGAAGCCTGCTTTAAAGGAAGAAAACACCAGATTGAGATAAAGGTAAAGAGAGGAAATGAAAGGAAAAGAAAGGACAGAAGTGAGGGGAGAAGAGGCTAAATGAGAATGGCAGATGTGTCGTACCTCTTACTACAATATATCAAAACAAAAAACAATCATTCTTATAGAGATGATGATTCTACTGCAAGCAAACTGCATATGGAAGCAACAATAGCTTTGAAAGTGAGTTAATATTGAATATGAATTTCAAATGTGTGTGTGTGTGTATACTGTACATTCTTAGATTTTTTTTCTTGTATTTTAGTCGTCATACATAACTATTTAACAACATTTCACTTAAATTATTTTTACTCAACACTACAAAAATGTTACATGGGCTTTTATGCTTGACAGAGGAATTCAAGATCTTTGTGATTCAACACAAAGTTCTCTGGTGTCCTCTGATCATTTTAAAGGCAAAGCTTGACGGGTTAGCGTAGGTTTTTGTGTGTTTTGAACACTGAAATCCTCAGAAGGATTTCTCACGCAAGTTTTGAGAGTTTGTTGCCTGCGGTATTGTTGACAGCTAAACAAAAGTGAGTTATGAACCGGAGTCTCAGCTGTGAGATTTCACGAACAATGGCCGTGCTCATTGATGAATATAATGATTATTTTAATAAGTTCTGCGTTTGATGGCACTAGCATGTTAGCGCTTGAGTGGAGGGGATATTTTTGCATCAGATTTTATTGACACTCTTTTATCATTCTAGCAGGAATGTCTATCATATGTGTGCTGGAGGGGGTGGGGAATGGGTTTATGGAAAGATGGACTATTACCCTGATGAAAAAAAGAAAGGAGGAGGGGGGAAAAAATCAGATTTATGGTTGATTCATTATTTACTGACCAAATTCCCTCCTCCAGCACGGGCCTGTCTCTGTGACCCCTCCCCTCTCTTACACCCCTGCCTGCTAAAAGCTCAATAAAAATGCACAAATGTGATTGATTCTAATAGCAGACCGACAGAGCTTCCAGCTGGGGTGTTTTAGCATGCATATGCATGTGCGTATGTGCGAGTATGAGTTTTTTTAGTTCTTGCCTCTCTTTAATTAGAAGTGCATAGGTCACTTGTGTAAAAGGCCCAACCCCCTATCATGACCTGTCAAACTGTCACTTCACACATTTGACATTATGCACCTTTCAGTCAACACATAAATGTGCTATATATGTGCTGTCAATATATTATATTAGTTAATGCATTTACACAGATATTTACAAAGATGAATGTGACTTTTTATTTTTTTCTACCAGTCTATATGTGGGTCAGTGAGAAGACGCTCATGTATTTTATTTTATTTTATTTTGTAAATGCATCTATTCATATATACAAAATTCTGTTTAAAATCAATTTATACTGTACATACAATGACTTAAATACATCTCTGAGCATAATCATATACTTAATTTTCTAAATTAAGACTTTTTGAAATTTGTGTGGTACATGAAATGTATATATCAGAAATGTGTGTGTATATATATAAAATAAAATATCACTATATGACTATACGTATTAATAAATAATTAAAAATGTATATTAATATTTGAAAAACTTCTGTCTGACAAATCATTGTCATATGTAATATGGAAAAAAATCAAATAAAAAAAATGACAAAACTTTTCTTAAAACTGGCATAAAGAGCTTTAAAACCACATGAAACCAACGTGGATACAAAGAGTACATTTCTAAGACACTTGTTTTAAATTAGATTTTTTTTCTTCTTCCTTTTCTTTACCATGGGTGCTCCCATATATCATTGACCCAGGTGTGTGTTTGTGCGAATGTGCACTTGTGTGTGTCTTGCTGTTGGGATGGAGGGGGTTGTGTTTACTTTGCTGAAGCTGCTGGTTTCAGATGCAGGTGGACAGGTGATGAGATGATCTGGCCGTTTCACTGCTGAATCAGTCCGTAACAGCATCCGAACCGAACGCTCCTTTGCCCTAGCTCCGCAAAACTCTTCCAACTGCCAGCGCAGATGCTGACATGACTGTCTTTTCCCCTTATTTTAATTTTTTTCATTTTCACTTATTGCCTTCTCTCTCTCAAACAGAAAATGAGTACCGGGGGAAACTCCTGAACCAGCGCTGGACGCGAGGAGACAAGATCAGCCGCTGCCGGCCCTCTCTCAGACTGCAGAGCCAACCAATCAAAGTGAGTTGTACGGGCCCACCCGGCCAATCATCATGCAGAAACTCAGGCTTCCTGCCAAGTTGGCAAAATTAGAGGCGAAAGAGGGTTTTACATTTATGACATTCATCAGTTCTGTCTGTCAGCACACTGTGAAAGGAAGTCAGCGTTGTATTACCGCAATGTACGCAGTTCATGCCAGCTTGACCTAGAATGGGTTTTGGCAGAGCAACCTAACCCCCCTCTGAATGAGCCGAGTTTTTAAAGTGTCCCGCGTCCCGTAATTATGAAGAATTGGGCTGTTCGGCTCAACCTAATTTCATTTTTATAGCTTTCTTGCATTATTTAGGAAAACTGGAGAGGTTTGAAAGTGGGGATGTCCTTGAGCTGCTTTTGTTTGCTATCTTTCATCAACATAAAAGAAAGTCTCTCCCTCTCTCATCCTATCACCTCCCCCCTTTCCTTTTTCTGCTTAGGTGTGTGTTTTTGCCTTTAAGTGGATGCATCCCTTTTCCTCCTCTTTCACTCTTTCTTCTTCACGCTTTTTATTTGGAACAGACCATTTTTTCAACCATCTATCTCTTTCACTTCTGCATTGGGAAATTCATTGGAAGATATTTCTAATGGGGGGCGCTGGGATGGGGAGAGAAAAAAAAAGAGTGAGTAAAAGCGAGAGAGAGAGTCCTCGCTCTCTCCCATGGGCCCATAAATGTATTTTTTTCACTCTGATGGAAAGAGTTCATCTGAAGCGATTGATTTATTGATCTAATTTGAAATGTTTAAAGGGTTGCAGTCGCAGGCAGCTCTTTTAAGAGCATCCAATTAGATAATACCAAACTCCGACTGATCAGCGTCATCTAACTGTGTGCAGAGGCATCAGAGCCAAGCTTATTCTCATACTACCACACGCTCTTAAAAGAAAACACATGAGCGAGTGCGCGTTTATACACACACGCATAAACATAAAGCTCTCTCGGTTGTCAGTCAGAGCGTTAACTCTGCTTCCCTGATGGATGGCTCAGATCTCCTTGGCGACCATATCGGCCTCCTTTAATTGGCCGATGCTTTTCGTAGGTAATTTTGGAGATGTCAGTAGTCCTGTCACTCCAGTGACAGTTGCCACACCAGGCCCGGTTGCGTCCTTTTCTTGTAAATACGAAAATAAATAAAAGCCTCATTTATGCGCACCGGAGGAGGAGGGGTGACCTTCTTTGTGAAGTCATTGCCCCCAGCCAGCAATTTACATAGAGCTGTCAGAAGGGCACGAAGGAGTGACTCCGTCCACTTGTATGGAGAAGAGAGGGACACAATAAATAATGTAGCACGCGGCCCGAAGGGATGCGTGGACGTTCTCGCACTCAGAGCAGTAAAAAAAATGTTGGCTTTATCTTAGCGTTTTTCTGCCAATTTTTCAGACGTCCCCAGTTCTCAAAATCACTCACTCATTTCTCCGCCAACGGTCGTAATTAAAACGCCGGGGAAGGACAGGTTTGAAAACATTAAAAGGCCTTTGAACGATATTACGAAAGAAAGATGACACCGTCTTGCCCGTCGCAAACACCTCCGCTTCATTCAGATTTAATGAGGCGGAATTAAAAATAAAAAGCAATGCAAACTCTGAAGCGTTCACTTATTCGAAAGAGATTCGTAGCTATGGTTACACAAACATGAAAGCCACACGGGCCCTGTTTGATTCATGTGTTGACACTAAGGAGACAGCAGTGGAAGACCAGAGGAAGCTAGAGTGGGAAAAGAATAAAACGACACGCATCTGCCCCTGGCTTTTGTGCTGGGGGTCAGAGCGGTCACAAAGCTTGTTTCGGAGATACAGAGAGGGCATAGAAGCCTCACAGATGGGCGAACCGCACACAACACAACGCACAGTGTTTGCGTCCGCCGTCTCCCGGGGGCTATTTGATCATCAATGTGAGAAAACTTTCCTCTCAGGCCGGCGAGTCGAGCTCAGAGTGTGAGAAGCGAGTATCGGCATGCATAAAGCCGGCTTGTTGCCGGAGAGCACGTGTGCTTGTGATCAAAACGCCCCTGGGAGAGGAAGAGAGACTCTCTGTGCACCTGTCTGCCCGGATACACACACACAGCCAACTTTCATTGCCCCATATGCAAACTCCCTCAAATCGAACACAACACACTCATTATCCGCCCGTGCTGAAAAGTCAGCAATCAACAGGAAGTGGCACTGCCAGAGAGAGTGCGCAGGGATAAAAAAGAAAGAGAAAGGGAGCGTGTGAAAGAGAAACTCCTCTGTGAAAGTGCAGTGTGCCCTTGCCAGCTCCAGCGCTGTATTAAAGGCGGCAGCTGGGAGCAGGGTGAGCAGCGCTCGCTGAGGGTCAAAAGGAGAGAGTTTTGTGGATTTTCAAGGATTCCGTTCCATTTAAATCGCAGTAAAGTAATCAAAGCTAATGGTGCCATTGTGCCACCAGAAAAGATCCAATGGCTTTACAGTGAGCAGACTTCCCTGCGTCTGTGTGTGTGAGCGAGATTGAGAGGATTGACACCTGCTCCTTTTGTGCCAGAAAGCACAGCGAGTGTTGCGATCGGGGACTCGGTGCGGGAGGAATTTACAGTGATTTGGAGTGCCTGTGTTTGTCTTATTTCTGTTGCTGTGGTTAATATTGCTATTGTAATTACCACTCGAGCATGCCATGGGGCCGTGAACGCAAATGGGCTCCTCTGGCAGATGCCATGCTCTGCTGTGTCCATCCAATCAGATCGATTGTTCAGGGCCTCTAAATTATAAACTGATGAGGGGTACAGAAGGGTTAGGAGGGAGAAAACACTGAAAATGTACTGAGATTTAAAGGTTGTTCCATCCATCCATCTATCTACCCATCTATCTGTTGTCTGTATATCCGTCTGTCTTATCTCGGTCATTTCTTCTCTATCTATCTATCTATCTATCTATCTATCTATCTATCTATCTATCTATCTATCTATCTATCTATCTATCTATCTATCTGTCTATCTGTCTATCTGTCTTTTGTTCTCTCTGTCTGTCTATCCATTTGTCTGTCATTCTTTGTCTATCCATCTCTTTGTTGATCTGTCTATCTTTCTGTATTCGTGTTTGCAGTATAAAAGAGAAAAAGTGCTCGGGTGAGTATTTACAGTATGAAAGTGTGCTTCTCATACATTATTCATGACTTCATTAACCTGAATGTATGGTGTGTATGTGTGACTCTGTGTGTGTGTGTGTGTGTGTGTGTGTGTGTGTGTGTTTGGGTGTGTGTATGCATGTGTTAGCTTGTCTGACTCTCTTTCTCCTCCATCTATCGCTCTAGTCCTGACTCTCTCAATTTCTCTCTGACAGATGAGTTTGGATACTGATGACAAGCGCACTCGCACACGGTCCAAAGCAGGAAGAGGTCAGTGAACCCTCTCTCTTTCTCTCGCTCTGTCTTTCTCTTTTTCTCTCACCTCTAAAACTCATTTCTGTCAGTAGTCAGCTGAGCATGTCTTATATGTTCGCTCTAGGCATATCTAATATTTTAGCTTTTCCCAAATAATCCTGCTCTTGGAGTCTCTAGAGGTCCTTTTGCAAGAAAATCCTATTCACTATGTAGCATTCAGTAAGTTTAAATGGAGCTTTGTGAGAAAAAGAGCATTCAACCAAACGTTATGTCGAAAGTTAAAGAAATGCTTTGAAATGTTACAATTTTATATGCATGACCAGATTACCCAACTGTTTGTTTTTAGAGGAATGATCTGGGTTCAGTAAAAGTTCAGCTCTATGGACAGCATCTCCAACATATACCACCATCAGTAATTCTGACTCATCCCTCAGCTTGTAAGAAATTGTTTATAATACACATGCAATAAGTCTATGGGTTAAGCCATCCAGGAAGGTTAAAGCACTTTAACTCTGCCATACTCAAATGTGTTATTTGAGCTGTAAATCATCCTTTTAGCATAGGGACTTTCATTATAGTCAGCAGAACTTATGAATTATTAATTTCTGTAGGTGGAGTTTCAATTACAAAACACAAGAGTTCCATACTATAGTACTTTCCAAAATAGCAATGCCACATTCATTACTAGTATCCTGATGCATATAATGTTAATGTTGACACTTATATGGTCATGAATAGAGTTTATTTTCAGTTTAAGTAACAGACTCTTTTTGCTGGTTTTAGAAATTCTAAATGCACTGAACCCAACATTTCTCTATAGATAATATATTGCATTTATTTCTTCTTTGCATTACTTTTCTTTGACAGTTTTTATTGTTTTAAAATAAACTGATTAGAGAAAGGCTGTTCTTTTAACCGTCTGCAGTTGTGTTCTGATTTCACCACTAAACTAAACTGTGATGATTAATCATATTTTTGTGCTGATTTGTGCATATTGTAAATTTTTTTTCCATCATCGAGGCTTGATGTTTTGGCTGACTCAGGTGTTTGTGTCTATGTATGTATATATATATATATATATATATATATATATATATGTACTGCACGTGTGTGTGTGTGTGTGTGTTTTCTCTTGGTAATGCAGTAATGCATCTTACTGCATATGGCCTCCTGGGCTCTGTATATATTTGTGATTTATTGATTGTGGTTCTGTGCAATTATTTGCGGCTTTAGCTTTTTCTGCTTAATTTTCTGTTCCTGATTGTCTCTCCCTCTGCAGTTCCCTCAGAGATTGTTGGACAGGAGCTGAGGTAAGACAGATTAGTTCTGCGTGTGTGTGTGTGTGTGTGTTTTCTCTTGGTAATGCAGTCATGAGTCTTACTGCATATGGCCTCCTGGGCTCTGTATATATTTGTGATTTATTGATTGTGGTTCTGTGCAATTATTTGCGGCTTTAGCTTTTTCTGCTTAATTTTCTGTTCCTGATTGTCTCTCCCTCTGCAGTTCCCTCAGAGATTGTTGGACAGGAGCTGAGGTAAGACAGATTAGTTCTGTAAAGTTAAATATGTCATTTTTCTCCTCTGCAGCAATTTTTTCTTTATGTTTTAAATCCACGTTTGATCATGTTTTGGTTTGCAATGCACGCCGCTTTACAAACAAAAACCATTTTAATGTCACAACCAAACTCATTTTCAACAGTTCGTATCATCAACAAATTTACTGACAGCAATAGAAATCTTCTATATGTGTGTGCTTTTTCTTTGCCTGATCAAGCACTTGTTTCAGATGGCCAGTGTCTGCTAGTTCCTATAGACCCAACAACACAAAATATGTGCGTGAGGGATATTAAATCCTCGTATTCTCAGCTTGTCAAGTTATTTTCTACATTTTCCTCTGACGGTCAAGTGCGCTATGAAGTTTACAAGAGTGGAATTTATAACAGCATCAAAACACTCGCTAGCCATCAGGGTCACTGAAGCTGCTCACGGCCGTTTTCTGTCACAGATCTTAAACCGCTTAAAAGACGACCTCAAAAGATGCATTCATACTGCAGCAGAACAGAATAATAAATACTTCAAGACATTATATGTTATGTATATAATTGGATTTGTTAGCCATAATATTGTATTATTGATCTTGTGTGTTTTTCTATACAGTACATACAGGATCGATATTATGTTAGAAGTTAATAACATATATTCTATTATATATATATATATATATATATATATATACTGTATATTAAATATTGTATATATATTCAAATGCATGTGAACACAAGATTCAAGTTCAAATCTCAACCCTCTTTGCCGGTAATAAACGAGAATGCCAATGAAACAAATGTACAAAATATTAGGGATTTCTCCGAAAGACGGAAGGGATTTCATGAAATGAAAGAAGGGCCACCACAGGAAACGAAAAACGAAAAATCAATCACAGCTCCATCGTATTGACGAAACAATTGTTTTGCTAAATTAAAAAATCAATGTTTGTTTGTTTTGTGCTGGCCGTGGAAATGCGGCTCCTGATGAACTATTTAGCACCATGAAAAAACAAAAAAAAAGCTATAAAGCATCTCTAATTTGACCCCATCTATCTGTTCAGCTGCCCTACTCCAGGATGCAATGGCTCAGGCCATATCAGTGGCAAATATGCCCGACACAGAAGGTACGACAGATGACATGCCCGTGTGTTGCTCCGTAGCCCCTGATTCACCTCCCTCTGCGGCCACATAGCCTTTCCTGATCCCAAACGCTGTTTAGCCTGTAGACTAGATCATCTTAATCTTCATCTCTTCCTCTGATAATGACAATCTCTCTCTCTTACTCTCCCTAATAGAGGTCTTTAGGCAGTGTATTGATTATTGGGAAGATATTACAGTTATGTTTATTTACACGTGTATACAGCCATTTGAGATGCTTCATGTTTATAGATCTATCTCCGCTGCCCGTCCGATAGCGAGGCTTTCTAGGTGAGGGCTTTATTGAATTCCACCCTCCACCACTCCCTCCTTTCTCTCTCTCTCGGTTTCTTATTTTCTTGTGGTATAACTAAGTGTTCCAGTCAAATGGCTGTGATTTATAAAGGCTTTTAGCCAGCACACTGCCCCCTACAGGTCAATATCCAACATTGTTCCATTCCTCATCTGAGTTTCCATAGACTGTTTAGCATGGCATGCTTGGCTTGCATGTGTGTAGTTTGCATGTTTTCATTGTTTTTACACTAGCACTGTAAAAGTCCTTAATGTTGTATTTCTTATCGAAGATCTTTCTTCTTCTCTTATAGTGCTTTGAGTTGCCCATTGGCCAGAAAAAGGCGCCTTCAGGAAGCAGAGTCAGAGCAACCTGCTTCCAAGAGGAAGTCTCACCCGCTGAAGCTGGCGATGGATGAAGGATTCAATGCAGAGAGTGAGGGGAGCGGAGAGGAGACAGAGTTGAGGGAAGAAGAGGAGGATGAAGAACAGGTGAAGCAGAAAGTTAGCGATCAAGAACATGAAGAAGAGGAGCAAGCGAAACAGAACACAGAGACCGCCGATACAGAGGAGGAGGATGGTGATGAAGGTGAGTGATCAAAAATGGCCAAAATAAATTTTTTGTTGTTGTTTTGGGTGATGAATACAGTTATATTCATACACAGATTGGTTATACGCTCTGTAACCGAAGTGACTGATGTACATTTTTAGAAGTCACAACCTGATTTAGAGAGCAAATTTCATTCAAAAGAAATTGCACTCAACAGCTAGTTGACTGTCACATCATTGACATTGACACACAAGCATTGCACCCTTTCTGGGTTATTCTTTGCTGTCAATGTTGGAGCTCCAAACTCTCTCAGGTGACAATAAATGTTAGAAAATAAGGTGTTGTGCAGTAAGAAAGCATTCTTGTTAAATGTTGAAGGAAAGGAAAAAAACAGAACCCAGAGCATAAAAGCAGTTGTCAAAAACAGTTTAGAATAAAATCAAATCCTTTACGATCCAATACAGAGCCTTGAAAAGAGATACTTTCTTCTGTGAAACAGAAAAGAAGATATTTTGAAAAATGTCTGGGTTTTTTTCTTTTGTACATACAATGAAAGACAACATTGGACCCAACTGATTTTCATTATATGGAAGAAAACACTGAGACATCAAAATATCTCTGTTCCAGAGAAGAAAGTCATACTGGTTTAGAACGACATGAGGGTGAGTAAATAATGACAAAATGTTCATTTTTGGGTGAACTATACCAATAATATCTAGGCTTTACTTTGGACTCTTGTCCGTACAGACAGTATTCAATCTGCTTCTGATGCTGTAGTATGTACTGGACAATTTGGGAGTCAAACCTCTGACAATGTAAACATATCTTTAGAAAATTACACATTTTAACATTTGTGTCTCTCACACAGAGGAGTGCATCATCATTGAGACGTCATCCTCTGAGGATCTCTCTAACTATCAGCACATAGTGGCCAACTCAATGACGCACCTCAACAACCACAACAACGGTGCCATGTCACCCCAACAACAACAACAACAGTCCATCACAGTGGAAACACAAGATAAAAGCCCTTTTAGGGAACCAGAAGAAGAAGAGAAAGAAGGAAATGAAACAGAGGAAACAAGGAACCAAGTAGGAGCTCTGATGTCTAAAGAGAATGGAGTGATGAAAGGTGAGATTAAAGATGAAGAAGAGAACATGCACACTGAGAGCCAGAGGGAGTCAGACCACCAGTATTTTACTGAGGAGATGGAGACACAACATGCTGAAGAAGATGATGATGATGATGATGATGATGAGGTGTTGAGGTCTGAGATTAAAAGAGAAGAGCCATACAAGGAAGTTCAGTCTGAAGAGGAAGGGGAGAGAGAAACCACCCCTTCGGTTATCACTGCCACTCAGGGATCTCACGCAAGGGAAGACTATGTTTCCCACAAACTTACATTGCCAGAAAGCTACAGCTCTAGTAAGGCCGCCACATCATCTCATGTGGTTATCGAAGTGCAGTCTGAGGAGTCAGAGAGGGATGCTGACTTGGAAGGTAATGATGACGATGGGGATGACGACAGCTTGTCTCAACGATCAACGGTTGCGGATGAGTCTGAGATGTTCGACATAATGCGGGGGAACTTGGGCTTGCTGGAGCAGGCCATTGCTTTGAAAGCCCAACAGGTCAAAGCTCATCGTGAGCTCAGCCGGATTCCCGAACACCACCGCTTCTTTCCTCTCAACGACCGATCAGGCAAACACATGGAACATATCCGCAAGAGCTGCTTTGGAAAAGGTCAGATATTTGTCATTTTACCTACCAACCCCTATATAATTTCTGTTTTCTTAAAATTCAATTGTGACAATTTTAGTTATAATATTTGTACAAAATCTTTACATAGTCTTCACATCATTTTTTTGTCTAAAACCATTCTTACGCAAACTGTCTTATCAATGCGACTATACATGGTTGTATGTTATATGATAGGAAAAAAACTTTGGTAAATTGTATATAATCTGATGCAATTTATATAAGAATGCTTATGCAAAGTCTTTGCATAGTATCTTCATAGTTTTTAGTAGGGGTGGCACGATACCATTTTTTCAGAACCGATCCCGATCCGATACCAAAAGTTCTGAGTATCGAACGAAACCGATAACGATTCCATACCAGCAGTTTTTTTTTCTATACCTCAGTGTGTGTTGACCTGATCATCACTCTTTTTTGTGTTACACACAATCTACTAAATATAGACAACTTCATTATAAAGAAAAATAACAAATTAAAAAATATATAATCATAATCTATGAGAAAAATACTATTATAAATTAGGTTAGTCGATAATTCAGCAGCAAAAGTTACTCTACAAAAATGATGAGTTCACAATAATTTTATCAAATCTAAACATTTAGAGAAAAAACATTATTTAGTGGGGGAAAAAATAAAAGTAAATAGGTGTAATCTGGTAAAATGTTACACATTGCTCTTTGTATTGTATATTGTATATATATTCATGAAAAACTAGTAAATATAATTATATATAAATATATGCAATACATTTATAGCAGAGTAATGAGGCAGCAACATATGATAGATAAAACCGAACAAAAAAGGCTATTAACAATCTTTCATTGCGCAAAACTATTATAACATGAAAGGCTCCAATACAGAGCGGCACAAAGCGCTTATGCGCATCCCGTGCGTAGAATGATATGCTTGAACCAACACGGAGTCACAGCGCGCAGTGCTCCGCATAGAAAAGTTCAAAGCACAAAGGGAAGAGACATTGATGCGTAGTGTATTATATCTGTGCGATAGTTTATTGAGCCTTTTCTTTTAGCAGTTTTAAATTTCAGTTACTGTGCACGTGAAAAACAATTCATAGTGCTCTCTACTCCAGTGTAGTGATCTCTAACAGACACCATGTAGAAAGTGACATGATTTAGAATTAGCACTAAACTCCAGCAAGATAAATTCCTTTTATGCAAAACCACTAATGTTTTTCTACAGATCAGGTATAATAATATGAACATTATCATCTTAGAGAGAGTTTTGTCATCTTGACTGTCGTAACCGAATGCGATACGCAGTTTGAATGCTGAATGGAGGATGACAGACAGCTGAAGTGGAGAAGAGTTTACTGGAACTTGAATTTAACGACTTAAATATTCATCTGTACTTCACATTAAACTGTGGAACGGCTTCAGAACACTTGAAATATAGTGCACGGAAACTTTATGGTGCTTTATAATGTTTTTGTGCCTTTCGTGGGGCTTAACAATAACACCGAATAGTATACTGTATGCACAATATCGGATTTGGATCTGCCTCGTCTGACCGATACCCCGATCCAGCAAAAAGTGGCAGCATCGGAGCGATACCGATACTGAATATCGGATCGGTGCACCCCTAGTTTTTAGAGGGGAAAAAAGTAAACTGATGCATCAATGTGATTGTAAAGTTTTTACAGTCTTTACGTATTACAGTTTTTACGTAAAAAGTTATGAAAATGCTTTGCACAACCATCCTTTCATACATTTTTGCAGTAATGTGATAATTTATCTGCAAATGATTTTTTAATGAAAAACTATGTAAAAGATGTTGCACAAACACTGGTGTATCAGTTTAATTGAAGTCTATAACCAATTTGCACAAAAGTAGATTTTTTACGACTTTTCTCATAGTATATTCATGAATTTTACTAAATTAATGCAACAATTTGCATAATAATGGTTGTATGAATTAGCCTAGATTGTGTTCATTTGAGTCCAGTTGATTAAAGAATCGCATCATTGTGAAAATGTACACAACACTCATTTTGTGTACAGAAATTCTTCCTGCTTGTGTTGAGCAATGAATTTAAACACACTCTAATGCCACAAACCATTTCATAAGTGCACTCAGAGTGCTATTTAAACTTCGCACATATGCATTTTTCAACACACCCTACGCAAGTGCTCAAATATCAACAAATTCTCATAAATAAACACCCACACATGATTAATCAGAAAGAAGATTAAAATGGCAAGCTCTCGCTCAGGCAAAGAACTGCAAGATTAATAATGGGGGAAGCAATCTGGAGAGTATAAATGGGTCAAATGAATTGGTTTCCATAGATAAACTCCAGCCTTAGTCTATAATTACTGAAGCACTTAGAAAGAGAGAGAGAGAGTGCGAGTGAGTTGAAAGGGAGAGAGGGTGTGTGTAATTAGATTGGTTTGGCACGTGTTTATTTGTTTATTGGTTTTGTTTGTGGTGTTGTTCTGCTCTTGGTTGGCACCGTGCCCGGTCCGTGTGGCGCTGGATTCAGCCGAGCGCTCGGTAGGGCTCCACACCCCCTCTATAACTGGCCTCCTCACGCTCCGACCAGTTTTAATTAGGAGGTGCATGTCTCGTTAACATTTCAACATTTAATTAAGGAGCCACTGGAGCGCACATGCAAGCTCTTTCTCTCTCTACGTCTCTCACTTTCTCTCCTTTTTCTTTTTTTTCTCTCTCCCGTCTGTTTTTCATGTTTTTCGCTTCTGCCTTTGTCCTTGCACCTTCATTCATTTACCTTGGACCCCACATACTTATTCACTCTCTCCTCCTGTATAATATGGAGATGTGCTTTGCCAATGGTAAAGTCTGTTTAATGAGCTCCATTTTTCAGTAGATAATCCAATAAACCCCAGCGCACCCTCACTGAAGATAATAATCCTGTATGGAAACATCCACCTGCCCAAACGCATAATGACCGTAATTATCACCGTAAATGTGCCCTCTCATGGGTCCAGAGGCAACTTTAACAACTTCCAGAGAGCATGAAACCGGAGAGTGTGTTTGTGCGCAATGTGTGTGGTAATATGCCAGTCTTTTGTACGTTTCTGTCCTGACAGAAGTGATCATGTCTTCAGATAAGGTTTGACTGACAGGTGTTTTGCTGCCCACAGAGAGTTCTAGATCAGAGAAGCGAGAGATCAAATGCCCAACCCCTGGGTGTGATGGAACGGGTCACGTGACAGGACTTTATCCCCACCACCGCAGTCTGTCAGGCTGCCCACACAAAGATCGGATCCCTCCAGAGAGTGAGTCAACATCAAACTACAGACACATCTTTTGATCGTGTGATAATCTGCAGCAGAAAAGACAAAACACTGTACTTTAAACATCTAGTATTGTGCATGTCTCTTCCTAAACCTCTCATCTCTTGATGCTAGTAAAATTAGTTTTTTGGGGTCAAGAAGTCTTTTCATTGGCTGACTTGTTCCTTTCTGCTTTCTGATTGGTTGTTCTCAGTTTTGGCCATGCACGAGAACGTCTTGAAGTGCCCAACACCAGGCTGCACTGGTCAGGGTCATGTCAACAGCAACCGAAACACACATCGCAGGTACGGAGTCTCCTTTTTCGGGATGGTTTTCCTTTTGGTGACCACATGGTAGTACCCAAATGTACTTTCTTCTCCAAAAGGTGTTTTTTGTAGCGAAGCAATAGAAGAACCATTTTGGATTCCCCAAAGAACCTTTCGGTGAACCATTTTCCACTATAAAAAAATGGAAATGTTTCATGAATGTTAAAGGTTCTTCATGGAACCATCAATGCCGATAATGAAGCTCTACTTTAAAAAGTGTAGTGTATTTTCCTCACAAATTCTTTCATGTTTCCTCCTCTATCAGTTTGTCCGGATGTCCCATTGCTGCTGCCGAAAAGGTCTCGAAGACTCATGACAAGCAACACCTGCCCCAGCCCATGGGCGAGCACATCAAGGGCAGCCCAAACTCTGACCGTGTTCTCAGGTGAGGCCTAAACCCCAACGAAACAAACCCAGGAACTGAAAACAACAGCATTTATTCCTGTTCTTCCCAGCAACAGCAAACTTGCCCCGTGTTCGGTCTCCTCCTGTCCTTCAGCTTCCATGTCAGCAGTATGTGTCCATCAAAAGTACCTGCTGTGGTTGGTTAGCACAGCTGTCAGTCACCGCAGGACTGAACTCACTTACCACAGCACGATTGGTCAGGCATTTCGGAATGTCAGTCCTCCCGTTCCTTTGCCCTTCTATTAGAGCACAGCCTGCCATTTCATGCTGGGATCGGGCCTCAAACCTGCTAGTCTAATTACACTACTGATAAGCTAATTATGGGACTTACAGGGCATGGAGTATTGGAAAAATAATTACTTTCCTTCAGGAAGCATGTCTGTGGTCAGACAAAGCAATGCGGATTATGAAAATAATAAGCAGTCCTCTCTTATTAGTGTTATTCTGATTTAAACGAGCGTCAGTTCACTGAGAAAGCCCATTAAGGGAAGATGTCGACAATGAGAAGTCACCAGAGAGACCTTTGACGGCTCCGCATGCCACCCCTGCTAATGGGATGCACTGACTAATGAAGAGACAGGAAGCAGAGGGTAATATACTTTACATGCCATTGTCATGCAGATCATAACGCACGTAGGTGTGTGCGTGCGTATTTTCCTTCAAACCGTGTCTGGTTCACGCCTGAAATCCATTAATGATGTTAAATACAGAACACAGTGTCATAGTCCGTAATGACAAGCACACCCACATGCTAGCATTCTTTAGCTAGTTTCCAAAACCTAGCAAGCCGCCTACTGCCTACTTCTAAAACAGCATCCTAACCCTCACTGAAGCGGATTTAGAACGTTCTACATGAGCAGTACTCCACACTGCAGCCTCAACTCACAATGGAGTTTGACCAAGGAAAGTCATTTCAGGATTGCGAGACCAATTCCTACCTACTTGAATAAGGTACATTAAAAAATTTTAAATATTGCTTGCCAAGTTCACATTTCAAATACCTTATTCTGAATCAGCAACAAAATCTGATTTTGAAAAACTTTGTTTTTTCAGTCAAATAACGTTCAAAATGCATATTTGAGGATGGTCCAGCTAATGCGCACGTACTGTCTGTAGTGTATGGAAACCATAGCTTCTAATGGTAGCTGCAGTGATGCAATCACTTTATCAATTGGCGATTGGCTCTTTTATTTAGAAGGCAGAACTTATTTCAAATTGCTTGCCAAGTTCACATTTCAAATACCTTATTCTGAATCAGCAACAAAATCTGATTTTGAAAAACTTTGTTTTTTCAGTCAAATAACGTTCAAAATGCATATTTGAGGATGGTCCAGCTAATGCGCACGTACTGTCTGTAGTGTACATTTCAGGATACTGCCTGTTTTTATGGAAACCATAGCTTCTAATGGTAGCTGCAGTGATGCAATCACTTTATCAATTGGCGATTGGCTCTTTTATTTAGAAGGCAGAACTTATTTCACCGTATTTCTTTCTCATAGTACTATGTGTGAACCATCTTGGTATATAGTTGCTAAGCTAATAGCTCAGTATTCTAATAAGCACAGAACTGCACAGCATAGACAGAGTAAAATAATCCATTTTAATTACATTGAATAATATTCCTCGCATCATCAACCATTGCAATTCCTTCTGGGATTGCCTTCTCTGTGAAGGACACATGCACTGCAGCCTTAGAATTTAGTTAAAAATGTGACATATTAGGAAGCTGCTTATGTTAAGCTGCAGTGTTCACATCGGGAGCATCTATGATACTTTAAAATGCCGCCTGAGTAGGCAGCTCACTAGTTTCTGGAGCACAGCAAATGTCTTTTCAGAGTTTTTCTTTAGAACAGAGAAAGGGCCGCAAGGGCTCATGGTTCTTCAGGAAAAGGAGACCGTTTTAGGGCTTCAATTCCATGCTATACGATATGCTAATGTGCTCAGTGCTGATAAGACACTATTTAATCCTCTTCTCCTTCAGTCACCCTGCTTTAAAATGCTCGCTCTCTCTCTCTCTCTCTCTCTCCCATTTACTATTTTACCAGCTATGTATCTGTGGTACTTTTCCTTCCTTTTTCTTTTTTGCTGTATCTTTGGCTCATTGTCAGTCTTTCAATTCCGCTTCTCTTCTGCTGTCTAATTCCAGCCCACTCTTTCACTCTTGATCTTTTATGCTCACTTACACTTATCCTTTTATGCTTCTTTTTTCTTCACTGCAGGGATATTGATTCTTTTGTGGAGGAAAAAAATGATGGAACCTTCTCTCTCTCGCTCGCTACCCATTTTTGCAGGCCCATGTGTTTTGTGAAGCAGTTGGAGATTCCTCCGCACGGCAGCTACAGGCCCAGCCTCATCCCCGCCACGCCACGTGCTAATCTGGCCAAGGAGCTGGAGAAGTACTCCAAGGTGTCCTTCGATTATGCAAGCTTCGACGTGCAGGTGTTCGGCAAGCGCATGCTCGCCCCAAAGATGCACACCAGCGAAACTTCACCCAAAGCCTTCAAATGTGAGCAGGATTAGTCACGGTTTATGAACACTATGTATAATACACTCCTTGCAGGCAGAGAAGTGTGTAAATGGTGTGCTTTGTGAATAGTACGGCTAAGGTTTTAGATTCTTCATTGACGTACATCAAGGTTAGCAGTAAGTGAGTTTGGTAGAGTGCTCTTCAATGAATGGATCAAGTACTATTTATAATACTAAAATTACTATTAACTAGAGCAATGTTCTCTTTTTTCCATAGCCAAACCTCCATTCCCCAGGGCCTCCCCACCAAGTCCCAGCTTGCACAGTGGTTATGGAAAAAGCTCCTCCAGCGGCTATGATTATTCCCATGATGCCGAAGCTGCCCACATGGCCGCCACTGCAATCCTCAACCTGTCCACACGCTGCTGGGAGAGACCAGAGAACCTCAGCATCAGACACCAAGATAAGGTACAGAACATAATCTCATGTAATATATGTAAAAAATGTCCTGGCTCTTCGAAGCTTTATAATGGCAGTGAATTGTAGACGGGATTTTGAAACCCGAAAAAGTGCATCCATCCATCATAAAAAGTGCTTTAGGGGTTAATAAAGGCCTTCTGAAGTGAAGCGATGCATTTGTGTAAGAAAAATATTAATATTTAAAACTTTATAAACCGTAATCTTTAGCTTCCGCTAACTGTCGTACGCGCGTTCACGAGGGAGTGGCATTCCAGCGGATGACGTAGTAGGATACGGTTTACTTCTACTGAAACTTCTGTCATTTAGTAGAATAACTAATTTACTAAAGACAGCACGCACTAGCTTAAAACAAACAGTCGGCAAACACTAGCACCCAGACATTTCCAGTGCCTATAGATTAGTGTTTCTAGTAACCAACTGAAAGTAGTGATGCTAATAACTAAACAGAAAAATTTTTAGTAGCTTAGCTGTTTTGATAATAGAGCAGGTATTAGCTAACAAGCAAATTGTCCATACAAGTATTATACAAGGGTAGCTTTGACAAAACACAAGCTAGCTGAGGCAATAATCAAACTTTTTTTCTCAAGTAGCATTAGGAAGTCATTTGAGCAATTTTGTTCATTTGGATTCATTCTCATTTCATTGCAAAAAAATCACAAATTCTTTTGATCTAAGTCTTTGAATTTTGCTTTTCTTTGTAGTGAAATAAAATGTAGCTTAATGCAGCTGTTTTTGATTCATTTATTCAAATTAGGCTGTTTTCTAGGCTTATTAGCTACATTTAGTTTAGTATGTGTTCAAGTGTGATGCTGGCACTCTAATTAAGATCCTTATTGTTTCTATTGTGCCAGATGAATGCTGCTCTGATTTACTCTGATCTACTTTAGATGGCTTAACTACTTTAAATTATGAGTAGCTTAGCAAGCTACAGTTTCAAACTAGCTTCTACAACGTCACACCATGTGTAGATGTATAATAGTTAATAAGAGTGGTTTATAATGGTTAACATCCATCGATTGAAGAAATACCGTCTCTGTGTGATTGCTCTTCAGCAGGGTTTGTATCAGATGAACGTAGCGTTAGCGAGAATGCATTTGCTTGCTGTTGGGATCTTATTGCGTCATCTCTCCTCCCTTTCATCTGTCCCTTCGGTCGTTTTATCTTTGTCTCCTCTTCATGTTGTTATTGCATTAAGTTGATAGTGAGCTCCCTAGATAGGGCAGGACCAGGTGCTCCATGTTCTTTTATTCAATATTTCCATGGTTAATGCAAATGAGGGCATCTCTCTCTCATTCCCTCTATTTCCTGTCCCTTTTTTCTTTCTTTTCTTTCCTTGTGCCTTTGCACACACAAAAATACAGTCTATCAGCCTCTCACCCCCCTCCTCCGTCTGAGAACTCTGGGATCTATACTGTAATTGAAGAAGCTCTATCCTCGATATTGTGATTTTAAAAAAAAGTGAGCCCAGGGAGTGACTACTTCATCATTTTTCAATTTCCTGACATGTTTTTAGCAGAAGGGGATAAAAGGTGAAGATTAATGGACAGAAAGGCCCAGTGGCTCAACGCTAATCAGACTGGGTGTCTACTGTGTGTGCACATCTCCAACTTCATATTTACACTCATATATGTAAACATGCCCGTTTTAGCACTAATCCATGCATCATCCATCTACATACAATAGGAATGTATGTAATGGATGTGTTTTAAAATGTGTACTTTGTTGTTAAGCTTTATTACGTGTTTGTTTGTTATACTCAGATTTTATAATTTTACTTTTTTAAAGTTCATAATTTTACTTTTCTAAGCAATAGCATTGCACTGCTTTGGCCTACAAATACCCACTGCATTTACAAACACCCACAACACCCTACAAGCACCCACTGTATTTACAAACACCCACCACATTTACAAAACCCACAACACCCTTCAAACACCAACAAACACCCTAAAAACACACACTGCATTTACAAACACCCTATAAACACCCACCACATTTACAAGCAGCCATAAAAACTCACCTCAATTACAAACACCCACATCACCTTACAAACACTTAATGCATTTACAAACATCCACAACGCCCTACAAACACGCACCACATTTACAAACTTCCACAACACCCTACAAACACGCACCACATTTACAAACACCTACAACACCCTACAAACACCAACAATATTTACAAACACCCACCGCATTTACAAACACCCTTCAAACACCAACAGACACCCTACAAACACACACTGCATTTACAAACACCCTATAAACACCCACATTTACAAACAGCCATAAAAACTCACCTCAATTACAAACACCCACATCATCTTACAAACACTTAATGCGTTTACAAACATCCACAAAGCCCTACAAACACGCACCACATTTACAAACTTCCACAACACCCAACAAACACGCACCACATTTACAAACACCTACAACACCCTACAAACGCACACAGCATTTACAAACACCCTATAATGACCCACCGCATTTACAAACACACACATTTACATACACCCACAACATCCTACAAACACTCACCCCATTTACATAGACCCACAATACCCTACAAACACCCACTGCATTTACAAACACTCACCTCATTTACAAACACTCACAACACCTTAGAAACACGTATTGCATTTACAAACACCCCACAAACACCAACCGTATTTACAAACACCCACTGCATTTACAAACAATCACGACACCCGACAAACACCCACCACATTTACAAATACCCGCAACATCTTGCAAACACTCACCACGTTTACAAACATCATATCAAACACCAACCATATTTACAAACACCCACCTCATTTACATACACAACACCCTACAAACATGCACCACATTTACAAACACCCACAACACCTTAACAACCACATAGCAAATTGCTAAAAAAAAACAATACAGCACACCCAAGTATCTGCATAGCAACACCTTGGCAACTACCCACAACACGCTAAAAACCAGTAATACATTTACAAACACCCAAAACACCTACAAACACCCACTGTATTTACAAACACACTTAGCAGCCGCATAGCAACGCCTTGGCAACCAACCACAAAATCCTAGCAACTACATAGCAATGTGCTTAAAAACATGCAGAACAACATAGCAACACCTTGGCAGCCACCCACAACATCCGAGCATTGTGACAAGGAGTTTTGTACTATGCAGATTATTTTGTGAAATGTAAAATAAGACTTAAATTCTGTAAAAATATGTATTTTTTTATCATAATTACAAACCCAGTTATTAATTATAAATTATTTTATTTTTTCTGTTGTAGAGTATGGAAATTGAGGTGGATGAGAATGGTACCTTGGACTTAAGCATGAAGAAGCCCATAAAGAGAGAAATGGGCATGTCTTGCGCCAGCCCTGAAGTGCGTTCCCCTGATCTGTCTTCATCATCTTCATCATCATCCACATCTTTTCACCATGTCAACAGCAGCATCTCACCCCACTCTTTACACACCCACAAACAAGAGGAGTGGGAGGGGCCTCTGGACTACACCAAACCCAATCGGCAGAGAGAAGAGGAGCTAGAAGAGGTACAACCATTTCCTGTTTCATTTAAATGAGGCTGGATCTATCTATTGTTGTACAAACCAGCATAATATTCATTGTATCTTCGCACAGATGGACCACAGCACTCAGTCATTTGCCTCTTCCGACCCAGAGGATTGCGACATGATGCAGGACAGCCTTGAGGACAGGAAGTACCCCGGAGAGGTCACAACCCCCAGCTTTAAGGTCAGGTTCCAGCCCAAGGACAACAAAAAAGAAATCCTACTGTAAGTCACATCTAATTTGCATCCATTTCTGTGCACAAATTGATATTCGGCACAATGGAATCATTTCACTCAGTCAGGCTTTTGTGTTTGTCCCTTGCAGGTGTCCCACTCCGGGCTGTGATGGCAGCGGACACATCACCGGAAACTATGCATCGCATCGCAGGTATACAGTGTCCGGGGGTCACCTCTCTGTACTTATTTTGCCTTCAAAGGGGAAATAGAAAATAAAACAAGACATCACATAGATGTTATCTTTCGCTTGCTTAACTCTCGTCTGCTCTTTGCTTTTTACACTGACTTGGGACGTTCTGGGTTCTTTCACTTTATCTTTTACCCCTTCTCTCTTTTTTCCCCCTTGTTTCTTCTCAACATTTTTAGCCTGTCTGGGTGTCCTCTCGCTGATAAGAGTCTTCGGTCCCTCATGGCAGCACACACAGCCGATCTCAAGTATGTCTGCTCTACTTCTGATCTTGTCCTTTGTTCTTGTTCTTGCTAAATGCTGCTTTTACTCTTTTCTTGATATGAAAACAGTACAGTACTTAAGACTCAACTTAATATTATTCTAAAATTATACCGTGGCCCTGCTCTTGGTCAAGTTTATTTCAGGTATTATAAACCAACACATTTAACGTTTGACTTCACTTTCCCAGATGTCCAACTCCAGGATGTGATGGTTCAGGCCATATCACTGGTAACTACGCATCTCACAGAAGGTATAGCCCACTGAACAATCCCTCCCACATACATACCAATACACAAACAGGACAGAGAAGTTTAGTGATAGCTGTATGATAGACACACACAAGTATATGCCACACTTCATTTATTACCCGTCCCCATTTATTGAATAATATTTTAGATAGGAAACAGACCCCAGATCTTGTGTAGTTTTCTTTCTACTCTGTTTATCTAAAAGCTTGCTGAGGCCACTGTTTCCTAACCAGGCACGAGATATCAAGCAGTAAATCCCATGTCTTGCATATGTTGTGCTGAATTATCATTGGCCCAAACTCCTACTCCACATAGCTATTGAGAGATTCAGGTAAATTTGGCCACTTTTTGCCATCTCAATGAGGAAAAGTGTCCCAATTTACCTTATATTACGTATCAAATATGTTTCGATTGGCTGTGATTTTGTTGCATCATGTAGCATTTCACTTTCAGCATGAAATTGCTGGAGACTCGTTGCATCGTGCCTGGTTAGGATATGGTGTATGCTTGCATCTTTCTTAATAGTATTTGAGTTTGGTTTCTCCTGCATTGCTTTGGGTCAGTAGTGCTGGATCCTTATTATTCTGAGTTTCTAGCTCCTCTGATCATGAGCTGCATACTCTCTATTTTCAGTTTGTCTGGGTGTCCACGGGCCAAGAAAGGTGGAATAAAAACAACTCCCATCAAGGACGACAAGGAGGACTCCGAGCTCTTAAAGTTCGTACTGCATAGAAAGCCCAAGGCTTTTCCCCCTTTCTTAATGTACGGTAAAAAAAGACACAATTTAGGCGGGATATTGTAATGGAGTGATCAAATGTTGGATAATAGGTTTGTCCAACCACACAATCATTTAACAACAGTGTAAAGCAGTTTAGAAAACCCCTCTTCATTCAAACAGAAGTGATTTAATCAAGCATTTCCATCTAGAACCACTTGTGATCCCAAAATACTGCTTGTGTTCTACTTTGTTAAATATCACCTTGGCAACCTTCCAAATCACTCACTCGTACATGAGCTTAGGAGTCAGTGCATGGAGCCCCGCATGGCCAACTAGCACTAGTGATGTTCAAATTCTTTTGGGAAAAGGCCTTGTGTGTTTTATCCCATTGTACAACTTCTAAAAGCAAGAAGACAAAGACGCCTAGTTACACTGCTGAGGAAATAGAAACTGTGAACAATATATTACAGCACAGATGGCTCATGGTGTATTGAAATATTGCACATGTTTTTGTTAGTAAGTCATCTGCAGTGCAATGTGTGGGTTTTTGTCGTCTTGTTTTTTTTTTTGCGACTGCCAAGCGTAGGAGCTTTTTATCCACATGATTCCACTCCAGTCAATGAGCAGCCGGCATATGGCGGCACTCAAGCTCCCCAAAGTGTAAAAATGTCTTTCTTCAGTTTATTTGAATGTTGTAATATTCACACTCACTGTTGGGAAAATTATGTAGCTAAATATGACCCTCTTTACAAAACTGAATAGAGACTTGAGTGAGACAGAGAGTAAACAGATGGTAACTGTAGTCAATAGCAAGGTGATATTTCTGCTCTCACAATCTCAAACCACACTCATATGTTTTATTCCCTCTATCTTCATCTTTTTCCTTCTCTCACAGATGCCCAGTGCCGGGTTGTGACAGCCTGGGTCACATCAGCGGGAAGTATGCCACTCACCGCAGTGCATATGGATGCCCGTTGGCGGCCAGGCGGCAGAAGGAGGGTTTGCTGAACGGGTCTCCATTCTCATGGAAGGCCTTTAAGACAGAATGCATTTACAAACACCCTATAAACACCCACATTTACAAACAGCCATAAAAACTCACCTCAATTACAAACACCCACATCATCTTACAAACACTTAATGCGTTTACAAACATCCACAAAGCCCTACAAACACGCACCACATTTACAAACTTCCACAACACCCAACAAACACGCACCACACCTACAACACCCTACAAACGCACACAGCATTTACAAACACCCTATAATGACCCACCGCATTTACAAACACACACATTTACATAGACCCACAACATCCTACAAACACTCACCCCATTTACATAGACCCACAATACCCTACAAACACCCACTGCATTTACAAACACTCACCTCATTTACAAACACTCACAACACCTTAGAAACACGTATTGCATTTACAAACACCCCACAAACACCAACCGTATTTACAAACACCCACTGCATTTACAAACAATCACGACACCCGACAAACACCCACCACATTTACAAATACCCGCAACATCTTGCAAACACTCACCACGTTTACAAACATCATATCAAACACCAACCATATTTACAAACACCCACCTCATTTACATACACAACACCCTACAAACATGCACCACATTTACAAACACCCACAACACCTTAACAACCACATAGCAAATTGCTAAAAAAAAACAATACAGCACACCCAAGTATCTGCATAGCAACACCTTGGCAACTACCCACAACACGCTAAAAACCAGTAATACATTTACAAACACCCAAAACACCTACAAACACCCACTGTATTTACAAACACACTTAGCAGCCGCATAGCAACGCCTTGGCAACCAACCACAAAATCCTAGCAACTACATAGCAATGTGCTTAAAAACATGCAGAACAACATAGCAACACCTTGGCAGCCACCCACAACATCCGAGCATTGTGACAAGGAGTTTTGTACTATGCAGATTATTTTGTGAAATGTAAAATAAGACTTAAATTCTGTAAAAATATGTATTTTTTTATCATAATTACAAACCCAGTTATTAATTATAAATTATTTTATTTTTTCTGTTGTAGAGTATGGAAATTGAGGTGGATGAGAATGGTACCTTGGACTTAAGCATGAAGAAGCCCATAAAGAGAGAAATGGGCATGTCTTGCGCCAGCCCTGAAGTGCGTTCCCCTGATCTGTCTTCATCATCTTCATCATCATCCACATCTTTTCACCATGTCAACAGCAGCATCTCACCCCACTCTTTACACACCCACAAACAAGAGGAGTGGGAGGGGCCTCTGGACTACACCAAACCCAATCGGCAGAGAGAAGAGGAGCTAGAAGAGGTACAACCATTTCCTGTTTCATTTAAATGAGGCTGGATCTATCTATTGTTGTACAAACCAGCATAATATTCATTGTATCTTCGCACAGATGGACCACAGCACTCAGTCATTTGCCTCTTCCGACCCAGAGGATTGCGACATGATGCAGGACAGCCTTGAGGACAGGAAGTACCCCGGAGAGGTCACAACCCCCAGCTTTAAGGTCAGGTTCCAGCCCAAGGACAACAAAAAAGAAATCCTACTGTAAGTCACATCTAATTTGCATCCATTTCTGTGCACAAATTGATATTCGGCACAATGGAATCATTTCACTCAGTCAGGCTTTTGTGTTTGTCCCTTGCAGGTGTCCCACTCCGGGCTGTGATGGCAGCGGACACATCACCGGAAACTATGCATCGCATCGCAGGTATACAGTGTCCGGGGGTCACCTCTCTGTACTTATTTTGCCTTCAAAGGGGAAATAGAAAATAAAACAAGACATCACATAGATGTTATCTTTCGCTTGCTTAACTCTCGTCTGCTCTTTGCTTTTTACACTGACTTGGGACGTTCTGGGTTCTTTCACTTTATCTTTTACCCCTTCTCTCTTTTTTCCCCCTTGTTTCTTCTCAACATTTTTAGCCTGTCTGGGTGTCCTCTCGCTGATAAGAGTCTTCGGTCCCTCATGGCAGCACACACAGCCGATCTCAAGTATGTCTGCTCTACTTCTGATCTTGTCCTTTGTTCTTGTTCTTGCTAAATGCTGCTTTTACTCTTTTCTTGATATGAAAACAGTACAGTACTTAAGACTCAACTTAATATTATTCTAAAATTATACCGTGGCCCTGCTCTTGGTCAAGTTTATTTCAGGTATTATAAACCAACACATTTAACGTTTGACTTCACTTTCCCAGATGTCCAACTCCAGGATGTGATGGTTCAGGCCATATCACTGGTAACTACGCATCTCACAGAAGGTATAGCCCACTGAACAATCCCTCCCACATACATACCAATACACAAACAGGACAGAGAAGTTTAGTGATAGCTGTATGATAGACACACACAAGTATATGCCACACTTCATTTATTACCCGTCCCCATTTATTGAATAATATTTTAGATAGGAAACAGACCCCAGATCTTGTGTAGTTTTCTTTCTACTCTGTTTATCTAAAAGCTTGCTGAGGCCACTGTTTCCTAACCAGGCACGAGATATCAAGCAGTAAATCCCATGTCTTGCATATGTTGTGCTGAATTATCATTGGCCCAAACTCCTACTCCACATAGCTATTGAGAGATTCAGGTAAATTTGGCCACTTTTTGCCATCTCAATGAGGAAAAGTGTCCCAATTTACCTTATATTACGTATCAAATATGTTTCGATTGGCTGTGATTTTGTTGCATCATGTAGCATTTCACTTTCAGCATGAAATTGCTGGAGACTCGTTGCATCGTGCCTGGTTAGGATATGGTGTATGCTTGCATCTTTCTTAATAGTATTTGAGTTTGGTTTCTCCTGCATTGCTTTGGGTCAGTAGTGCTGGATCCTTATTATTCTGAGTTTCTAGCTCCTCTGATCATGAGCTGCATACTCTCTATTTTCAGTTTGTCTGGGTGTCCACGGGCCAAGAAAGGTGGAATAAAAACAACTCCCATCAAGGACGACAAGGAGGACTCCGAGCTCTTAAAGTTCGTACTGCATAGAAAGCCCAAGGCTTTTCCCCCTTTCTTAATGTACGGTAAAAAAAGACACAATTTAGGCGGGATATTGTAATGGAGTGATCAAATGTTGGATAATAGGTTTGTCCAACCACACAATCATTTAACAACAGTGTAAAGCAGTTTAGAAAACCCCTCTTCATTCAAACAGAAGTGATTTAATCAAGCATTTCCATCTAGAACCACTTGTGATCCCAAAATACTGCTTGTGTTCTACTTTGTTAAATATCACCTTGGCAACCTTCCAAATCACTCACTCGTACATGAGCTTAGGAGTCAGTGCATGGAGCCCCGCATGGCCAACTAGCACTAGTGATGTTCAAATTCTTTTGGGAAAAGGCCTTGTGTGTTTTATCCCATTGTACAACTTCTAAAAGCAAGAAGACAAAGACGCCTAGTTACACTGCTGAGGAAATAGAAACTGTGAACAATATATTACAGCACAGATCTGTACGGTAAAAAAAGACACAATTTAGGCGGGATATTGTAATGGAGTGATCAAATGTTGGATAATAGGTTTGTCCAACCACACATTTAACAACAGTGTAAAGCAGTTTAGAAAACCCCTCTTCATTCAAACAGAAGTGATTTAATCAAGCATTTCCATCTAGAACCACTTGTGATCCCAAAATACTGCTTGTGTTCTACTTTGTTAAATATCACCTTGGCAACCTTCCAAATCACTCACTCGTACATGAGCTTAGGAGTCAGTGCATGGAGCCCCGCATGGCCAACTAGCACTAGTGATGTTCAAATTCTTTTGGGAAAAGGCCTTGTGTGTTTTATCCCATTGTACAACTTCTAAAAGCAAGAAGACAAAGACGCCTAGTTACACTGCTGAGGAAATAGAAACTGTGAACAATATATTACAGCACAGATGGCTCATGGAGTATTGAAATATTGCACATGTTTTTGTTAGTAAGTCATCTGCAGTGCAATGTGTGGGTTTTTGTCGTCTTGTTTTTTTTTTTGCGACTGCCAAGCGTAGGAGCTTTTTATCCACATGATTCCACTCCAGTCAATGAGCAGCCGGCATATGGCGGCACTCAAGCTCCCCAAAGTGTAAAAATGTCTTTCTTCAGTTTATTTGAATGTTGTAATATTCACACTCACTGTTGGGAAAATTATGTAGCTAAATATGACCCTCTTTACAAAACTGAATAGAGACTTGAGTGAGACAGAGAGTAAACAGATGGTAACTGTAGTCAATAGCAAGGTGATATTTCTGCTCTCACAATCTCAAACCACACTCATATGTTTTATTCCCTCTATCTTCATCTTTTTCCTTCTCTCACAGATGCCCAGTGCCGGGTTGTGACAGCCTGGGTCACATCAGCGGGAAGTATGCCACTCACCGCAGTGCATATGGATGCCCGTTGGCGGCCAGGCGGCAGAAGGAGGGTTTGCTGAACGGGTCTCCATTCTCATGGAAGGCCTTTAAGACAGAAGGCCCAAGCTGTCCCACACCAGGATGTGACGGATCGGGACACGCCAACGGCAGCTTCCTCACACACCGCAGGTACTTGAATGGCGAGAATATAGTTTTGACAGCTATGTTAAATTTGTACATTTATTTGAAATTTACAACCAGTGGAGTGAGTTTGGGTGGGAAACCTGTTTGGAAACAGTCATTATTGTTGCACTAAAAGTGCAGTCACATTATTGGGGCCCTATTCGGATGGGACTAGTTTTTCAAGAGGAGTTTAGAGAGATATGTCAGAATCCATGTTTTTCTCAAACAACCACTATTAAAATTCTAGAGCAAATTACCTACTGTTTTTCGCCAAACTCAGTGGTCCTTTGAGAAATCTAATCCTGTCCAAATGCATACGTCTGTGATTGTTGTTCCCATCGGTACTTTTCATGTCTTTTTACTAACCTGACCTGTTGTTTGCTTTTGCATTTTAAACCCTTCAATATGGGTGGCATCCGACAATACAGTGTGTGTGTGTGTGTGTGTGTATATATATATATATATATATATATATAAAGAATAAATATAAAATTACGGGGAGCCAAATCGTGGAAACTTTATACTGGGAATTTAATATTAGTGTCAAGATACATGTCTAGATTGCTCTGCTCAGTTACATGGTTTATTATAAGCAGGCACTTCTATAAACTCATGTAAATGAGTCGATAATGTTTTTATAATAAATGGAAATTAATAAAAAATAATTAATTAATTAAAAGATTAGTCATATGTTATGCTCGCTACCACAGCACATGAGCTTCTGTATTGCCCACATGTCCCACTTCTGTAATCAACATGGAGATGTAAGTCCCATGTGAATCTTATATAAAATTACAGATGTGGGTTTGATACGAATTGTAACTAAAACGTTGTTTAGAAAACTAGTCTCATCTGAATAGTCAATAATATAGTGATACTTGAAACAGTTTACTCAAAGGTCACTTCCAAACCAAGCTGCTTTATGTTGATCAATGTAGTGAATTTCTGTGTTCAAAGTTCAACCAACTTGAAATGTTCGCCTCGCGTGTCAAAATTCCCGGTTTCATTGATTTTCCCACAGAATTTAACCATACAAATGTAATTGTGATCGCAGCTAAATAGCACAGAAATGATCTACTCTACTTTTAGGTTTAAGGGTACTGGCCAAGTATGAGTCATTATGGGACTGCTCATGAAGCAAATGTGCTGTTGTGTTTTGTGTATAATAATGAAACAATTGTGTTTGGCCCCAGTCTCTCAGGCTGCCCCAGAGCCTCCCTTAACAAGAAGAAAGCCAAGTTCCCTGGAGAAGAGTATCTCAGCACTAAGTTCAGAGCCAGTGACGGTGAGACATCCCACATTTCTTCTATATTTTACCTCCAACCTCACTTCTGTAATATTTTGTGAGACAATAAAGGTGACAACATTTCTCTTTCTCTTTACAGTGTTAGACAATGATGAAGACATCAAGCAACTCAATAAAGAAATCAACGAGCTCAATGAATCCAACAATGAGATGGAGGCAGATATGGTCAACCTTCAAACACAGGTTAGCCACACATCTCCTGACAATCTAAAATAAGAGAGACTAAAGACCACATATATAAAAAAGCAACATCATGATATTACCATGTTTTCTGGAGCATAGGAAGTTGAAATAATCAGCTTTTTTGGTTATTTAGATTACATCCATGGAGAAGAACCTGGAAAACATCGAGCAGGAGAATAAGATGATTGAAGAACAGAATGAGGCATTGTTTATGGAGCTGTCTGGACTCAGTCAAGCTCTTATGCGGAGTTTGGCCAACATCCGTCTGCCTCACATGGTAAGTTACACAAACTCCTACAGCAGCTTCCATAACTTTCCTCTCCTACAATGAATTAGACACACCTTTTTAAATCCACCGTTCCCATTTCCGTTTTCCTTTATAGCAGGAGCCAATCACAGAGCAGAATTTTGAGAGCTACGTGAGCACCCTGACCGACATGTACACCAATAAGGACTGCTACCAGAACCCAGAGAACAAGGCCCTTCTGGAGACCATCAACAAGGCGGTGAAAGGCATTAAGGTCTGACTAAGCCAAAGGACGAGGATGAGAAGCAGAAGCGTGGAAGAGAAATAGAAACGTGGAGCCATTGAGAAGAGTATACAAATGACACACAAAAAGGGCATTCAGGTTTTTTTGAACAACAATCTAAACCTTCATCCCAGGGAGCATTCTGTGAGTTCAAAAAGAGGTATATAATATATATTACTATGAGGACCAAAATCCACAAATGCTGCTGGATTGGAAGGTGAAGATGGAACCAAATCCTTTATTTACGGAGGAAAGGAGAGACACAAACATAGTTTTCTTTACAGTTTTTGTTGTTTTACATTCAAACAGTGGGAAGTTTTGGAAGAAGAGGAAGCTGGGAGTAGAACTTCCAGAAAATGTGCAGCTCAGGCTTTAGGCGAAGGAGTCTTTTACTTATTTGTGAGGACGCTGCACCTCTGAAAACAACAAAAGTGACGCTCCAAATACAAGTGATCCCTACGTGAGTCCCAGCAGAACAGACACATGCAGTGTTTGCTCGTCTTTCCTTCTTTTCCAGAAGAAAACTGAAGCATTTTTGGGTCGTGGGGAAATGAGAGAATGTTATACTAGCATACAAAGTGAGCGAAAAACGTGTGCAACCTTATCAGTGCCATGCGGTTGACTCTGTAAATTTCACCTGTTGAAACACTACTTTATCTCGGCAGCCATTTTTTTGTTTATTGGTTTGTTTTGTTTTAGAGCTACAGGCAGGAGTATTAGCTTGCTCTCGTTTATTTGTAGTACTTACACTGTAGGAATATTTACCCAGCGTAGTCATATCTCTTACATATGAACAATGAGTTGCACTTCATTTCAGTCCATTCAACATCAGACAAGATGTTGGGTTGTCACTGATCTATAAATTATACGAAACTTGTCCAGACACTACTGTAATTTATTTATATTTTGTTATAATTTAATTGTAACTGTATTATTTATTTGAATTCACCTATTTAAATATTCACAGTCCTTCTGTTTATAAAAGGTCATGAAAATGTGACAACAAACTTGCCACATCAATATTTGGAAAGAGAAAAAAAAATGTACCACAGATTTTTATAACTTCTTTTCATTTGACAATAGAGTTTTAAAACATTTTTTTAAGTGCAAATATTTTTAACCAACAATGTTTTGATAATTCTGTACATTTTTTTTCTCTTTCTCTCTACCTGTATATCTATCTCTATTTGCATTTTTTTCCCCGAATTTCCAACACAGCTGAAGGAGAAATATCATCTCTATTTATTATTTATTTAATATTTATGATGAAATTATGAACTGTGATACGGTTGTAATGTATATTTATTTTGTAACGTTTCGGTGTGTTTGTGAAGTCATAGTAGTCTTGAAGAAACTTTGGCGATATAAAAAAATAAAGACAAAAAACATGTTTTGGACTACAGAATAAAACATGATGATTATCGAGGGTTTTCCTTATACCAGCATTACTTCCTATAGGAATGTAAAGAGGAAAAAAAGCAATTCCAGTACTGTCGAACCTACAGCTTTGACTCTTACCCCGTCCATCTCGACAGGAAGAAGACTTTCCTTTGGATCCTCTTGTGTTTTGTTTTTTTCTTTATACCTCCTCAAGCTCTCAGTAGTGGCCAAAAACTGTTTCCCCTGAACAACCCTAATGAATTGCAAATGGATTATTTTTGCTTTCTTGCTAAACTTATCTTTGTTGGACCATGGGAAGCGGGTGGTCGTTTTTGCGGTGGGGCACGGAAGACGAATACCAACCATCCTGACGCAAACTCTTGAACCACAATGTCTTTACTCGACTAGTATCAGACAAGCATACACCCATGTAGCCTTATACTAGATTTTTATTTCTTAAATGCACAAAGTGCCACTGACCTGTGCTTTCGTTACCGACTCCGCCCATTCAGCAACCACACTACCCTCGGGTCATGTGACCGTGGCATAAGTGGGGATTGTTACAGATGCCTTTATTCCTTTGCCGTGATGGCCATACCTACACAATATATTCATTCTGTATTTAAAAGAATAAAAAAAGAAGACAAAAAAACTATATATAGTATATAAACATACATATATTTTTACAGTGTAATTGTTAACTCTTTTTCTCTTATAATAGCTAAACAAAAACAATATCTTTCCAAAAGCTGTGAGTACTACTATTCATAGAAGACTAAATAATATAAAAAAGACAGACCCAGTTTACTGTGGTTGCAGGATACGATGTGTTTTATAATATGTAAACGTACATTTCTAAAGCGAAGAATACGAGGATGTTTGTAGAGTTTCCTATTTTCTGGTCCAAACTCGCTGGGCCTCTGTATGTAAGTCAGCCGCATTAATGGGACAATGGTTAACAGATTAGTCTTAGGCTGTAATCGTTTAGACACATTGTACTGTGCTGAAAGTTCTCCTCGGTGGATCTGTCTTTAATATTGTATGGTGTTGTGCAGTTCTGGTGGGACACGCCACACTTAGATACATGTGTAAAATGCCAGTCATCGCAATGACATCTGTATGACTCCTAATAGTGAGTTGTGAAATGAGCATTGTGCCTCTATTCAGCCGGTCGTTTCGTTAAATAGTACACAGCGGTCATGTTGTTCATTTGCTATTATGGCAGCAATATTGTGATGGACAGAACATGTGTGCACTTTTCAAAAATCTTGAATGCCAACTAATGACCTTTCAACCAAAAGGTTTTTCTTTATGTGCACGCGAGTGTGTTGCTGGATTATTTTTCATTTGAAAAAGGTACAAATGGCTAACAGACAACTGTTCATTGCACCAACAGGATTGGGATCAAATATCACAAATGTCTTTGACTTGTTTGTTGTTGTTTAATGTGAACCTGTATCCTGTCTGAAATGTCAAATGCCCTTTGACCGACATGTTTTTGCCTTGTCGCAAATACAAAAAAAGTCCAAAATCGGATGTGCGGTATCAGATCTGTTAGCTTTCGGCAGCAAGCCCTTCGTTAAAACGAAAATAAGATGTGGTTTGAGCTCTGAGATTGTCATTGGCGTGCCCTCGCGCACGGAGAAAACGAAGGAGACGCTAGTTGCATAAATCTTTGTCCATTTCCACAGAAAGTCAGATCGGCCTCATTCTGTGTAACCTTTCCGCAGGAAAGACGTGTGCGTAGCATTTCAATACCACAGCATTTCCTTAGCTTTAAGAGCAATCTGAAGACGGTGTCTATCCGTAACGGCAGAGTTTTCATTAGAGTTCTTCATTCTATTAAATTGCGTAGAGGGAATACTCACTACAGATGTCATTTCGTCTTATTACGATGGGAGAAACATTTCTATCTGCTTATTACTACTGACGTGAGATAGCCTAAAGCATGTGTGAATTATTCTTCCTCGATGCATGCTTCTTAAACGCCTGCTGTCGGTGATGAAGAGTAGCTACGAATGTTGCTTGGCGAGGTCGAGTGTGTTGAATCTGCCTAATAATGTAGCATGTTCTCTGGAGCAGTGTAGAATCTGCAAATGCAAGTTAGCATATGTAACCCCTCCCCGTGGAACCAAATAAGGCTTGATTTAGCACCTTGTACTTGAGAGTCCGGCCTTTCGGAGACTTGTGCCAACTGTAGGTCAATTAAAACGGTTCCTCTGTCATTTCATGAGAAACGATAACAGCTAAAACGTCGGAAGGTACTGTTTGTCCCATTAAGCTGATAGAACCAAAACGGCCCTCATTCTGTAGGTACTGTAGCTTACAGCTCTGTGGTTTTCTCATGTGTGCCTTTTCTCGCTTCTGTTCGCTGCAGGAAAGGGTGTGTTTACATTTAAGGACTGGGTTCAAATCCCACTCAGGATGCCAACTTTTTCTCCTTTTTTTCTTTTCCTTCCTTGTTTTGAGGGGGAAGAGGTAATAGGAATTCAGCAAAGTGGTGAACATCAAGAGCGGATCGCATTGAAATTGATATTCAGCTTGTTGTTCGACATGAAATAAATCACAATACGTAACACTATTCTTCCCAAAACTGTGATTCTGATTCAGGTATGAAATTGTGTGATGGGTCATTTCATCGAGTCTGAAATAATCATGGAACGTATCACAGATGAAGCATTTATGCACAGGGCATTATTCTGACAACAATGGGATTCTGTACATTTGTAATAAAGGACAGTGTTGTTGTATTAAAGAATATTTCCAAGTAAATGCCGAAAAAAACATGTATTTTAACCCACGGCCAAGGCTTGTCCTCTTGTCTCCTTTTTACAGAGATCAGCTATTTTTACTGGTGATTTTGTAGCCACAAAATGATTCTCCTTTAGAAAATGACAAAAAAAAAGAAGAAATGGTACTTCCAATAATAATAATAAGCACTATCACAGTGATAGACTACATGTTTTAGTCACTTTTGTAGCAGTGGTAGTTTCCTTACCGAGGTTTTGTTTCTGTAGAGCAGGACAAGCTATGGCTGTGCGTGATTCGAGGTAACTTTGGAAATGAAGTGTGTCGTTGGTTTTGGATTGTGACCGTGTTTGTGTATCCTTGTACCTGTGCTCATTGATATCAGTGTTAAAAGAGAACAATAATGTCTGTTTTGTGGAGGTATCGTTCATTTCAGTGTTATATATGGAAAACATAAATAAAGAGTCAATAATGTGATCTTTCTGAGTATACACTTCCTACATGATGTGCGTGTGTGTTTGCTTTTGCTTGTTAAAGTCAGAAATACAAACACAAGTTACATTTTTGGTTTCACGTTTTTTTAGTCACTGCATGATTCCATCTGTCTTGATTCATCGATTTGATAACTGAAATTCAGAAAATAGTAAGTGTATGCCAGTTGACTAGTCTTTTCTTTTATATATTTCATCTTTGTCAGCATCATGATAGTGCTAGCTGTGATGAGAGATTTTTACAGTCTGTTTGGCTTATAAATTAGTCTTTTTATAGACTGACAACAAACAAATGGAAGTATGCCACCATTTGTAAATCTAAGCTTTTTACATTCTGACCTCTGCTGGAGACAAAGCAACACTTCCACACTCAAAACAATACTATCTCAGCATAAATGATTCAAATGAAACTTTACAGCGGTGTCTAATAACGACACTCGTTTCAGAAGTGGGGTGAAATGATATCCGCATTGCTAATCATAGTACCTGACAAATATATTTATTTGACTGCATTTAGATAAATAAGGCTAAATCTACAGGTGCTTAAAAAGTTTGGAAGCATCAATTATTTGCGCCAAATGATTTTATTGAACCATCATAACAATAAGGAGAAAAATATGAAAATAACTGTCCTTTGAGTGCTCTGACACGAATATCAAATTGTGTATGAGGGATTTTGACTGTATGTTCTACTGGTGTTTTGTTCGTGAACGAATATGTACTTGAATGAATCTTTTTCATGCAGTGGACGCATTTTATTCACTGTTGTGTCCTACCTTCGATAGAGAGCGATCTGTGAAGAAGCATTTGTCAGGTCGACGAGTCTGTGTTTGGAGTCTGAACAAGATTCGGAGCGGAATTTTGTGTCTGACCGACTGAACGAGTCTTTGTTGTCTTGTTGGATAAAATGGAGAAAGAAAATGGTACAGTAGATATTATATTATCAAAAAACGCTTATTATACTTTTCATAAATTTTAATAAAGTATAAGACCGTTGGAACGAATGACAGAATGTAATGAATCTTTTAAAGAATCAATTGAATGAACGATTCATTGACTCACAACACAGAATCGAAAACTCTCTGATTGCCTCAGGCGAAACAATGACGACTACTCAACCACTACTATTGTTTCTCCCTTTTTTTTTTGTATTTTTAAATGCCATGTGTGTTTCGTATGTTGTTGTTGTTTTTTAAACAAACCAACGCTTGAATCTCAATTTAAACGAATCTTTTTGGTGAAACGATTTAAAAGAATCGAGTCACTAAGATGAATCGAATCTCCACGAAATGCAGCGACGACGCATTGGACGTCTTCGTGCGTGTGACGTCAGCGCGTCAGCTGGTTTATGTTTACATCGCATCGATTTTTTCGCAGTCAAGCTAGACCTTAGTGTGCCCGGATCCAAATACACGACATACGCGATAATGTAATCGATGGACATTGCTGGTTTGCACGAGACAACCGCTGAGGTCCGAAATCACACGGTAAGATGATGTAGACTGCGCCGCGGCAATGAGTGCCAGTTTGGCGGAGACTCTTTTGTTTATGTCGGGGGTTGTGTAAAGCCTCTCCTCGTGCATAGACAGACTGCAGTTAACTGTTGTTAAATGCATTCAATAGACGTGACCTACATATGACGGTTTCTGGGTTACAACACGCGCGTAATTTTGCGCGAATACGTTTACGTTTTCTCGCTGCTCTGTTTACAGATGTGTTTTCCTCGTGTCGTGTAACGCGATTGGTTTGCTACTGTTTTGCTGAATGTGATGGTCGGTTCCATGTGTCAAAAACACAGTGCTGTGGTGTCACATGCTACACGGTTGTCCGTTATAAATAGTTGACGGGTGCCATCACGACCTCAATAGTTCATTTGTTAGATTAAATGACAAAGAGATAGACTTTGTGATATAATGCACATTTTATAGCGAGTTCGATTTTAATGTCTCATTGAAACTTATCTGGCAAGTAAAAGAAGCGACCAGCCCACCATTTTGCATTCCTGATATTTTAGTCTGTGGTGCTTTTGTTGTTACTTAAGTTGACCTGTAATAACCAGTGTTGGGGAAAGCTACTTTTAAAAGTAATGCATTACAATATTGCATTACTCCCTAAAAAAGTAACTAATTACGTTACTTAGTTACTTTTTATGGAAAGTAATGCGTTATATTACTTTTGCGTTACTTTCGCGTTACTTTTTAAATATAAGCAGGGCTTGATTGTTTTTAATATAAGAAGTTCCATTTATAGCAAATATAAAAGCCCTTTCACAGCAAAAAGTGTACTGAATAAACCTCAGGCTGAAGCAAAAGTAAATTCACGTCTGTACAGTAGAACGCAGGAGAAGAAACACTCTTCAGCGATAAAAAAACAAAGCACAATTGTTAGTTTATCTAAAGTCATTTTTGCTTTATTAGTATAGATTAGATTAGATACATTTGTGTTATTTAAGTGGGTGGGATGAGTGGGATGAATTAATGCACATTCACATTTAGTGTAGAACTAGAGTAACATCATGTTCACACAGCACACACAACGCCTCTGATTTCTCCCAATATGGGGACAGGAGAGCTGTCAGTCAATAAATGGGAAAAGAGTAACTGGCATTACTTTTTTGAAAAAGTAACTCAGATATTTTCTTGCAAATTAAAAAAGTAATGCGTTACTTTACTAGTTACTTGAAAAAAGTAATCTGATTACGTAACTCGCATTACTTGTAATGAGTTACCCCCAACACTGATAATAAGTCTGTCACATTTAACATATGTGTGGATTGTTAACATGTCCTGCTATTGTTTTGTTAAAATCTATATTAAACCAAACAATACTGAACAATGCTATTTTACAATTATGCATGTATCTTTTAAAAGCTCATATTTTCCCAGCACATTCATTTTATATATTTATTTTACTCCATTGATAGCCCAGTTGAAACAAAAACAATAAAGTTAAAGTATGTGTTGTATTTCTGGTCAGAATTGTAAATGTAGGGAAAATGTATCAAAATATGGGGTACGTTTTTAGTTTTTAAATAAAGAAATCAATACTTTTATTCAGCAAGTACTCAAAAAATTGATCAAAAGTGACAGTAAAGACATTTAAAATGTTACACAATATTTATATTTCAAAGAAATGTTCTTTTAAAATTCTATTCATCAAATAATCATGGAATAAGATCAAACTCATTGAATAAAATGGTTGAAATGGTACAAAACTTACAAGAAATGATAAACAGTAACAGCACCAAAAATGTACACTTTCACATATGCATTCATCTAAATTTGAGCCTAAATTCTGGATTTTTTAAAAGTTCATAAGCATGTAATGTGTCAGCTACCCATGTGCTTTGTCTGCTTGCCAAAATGACAAACAAACCATATCTCTGCTTTAAATGGAGGCGCTGCCAAGAGTTTGAGTCGGGACGCAACAGTGTGCCACTTTTTACTTGGCATTGTCTGACCTCTAAAATTAGAGTGTGAGGGAAGGAGTTGAAGGCGAGTGGGAGTCTTATTGTGAAGTTTGTTGGCAAATTAGCTCACCTCAGATATCCGACATGCTGGGACTCATTAAAGATTTAGCTGTCTTAATTATCATGCTTTGCTTTCTTCCCACCTGCTAGACAACAGTCTGTTGGAGGTGTCATTTACGACTAAATAAAACATGATCCTAAAACGGTTATTATTAATATTATATATATATATAACAAAATATGGGGTACGTTTTTAAATAAAGAAATCAATACTTTTATTCAGCAAGTACTCAAAAAATTGATCAAAAGTGACAGTAAAGACATTTAAAATGTTACACAATATTTATATTTCAAAGAAATGTTCTTTTAAAATTCTATTCATCAAATAATCATGGAATAAGATCAAACTCATTGAATAAAATGGTTGAAATGGTACAAAACTTACAAGAAATGATAAACAGTAACAGCACCAAAAATGTACACTTTCACATATGCATTCATCTAAATTTGAGCCTAAATTCTGGATTTTTTAAAAGTTCATAAGCATGTAATGTGTCAGCTACCCATGTGCTTTGTCTGCTTGCCAAAATGACAAACAAACCATATCTCTGCTTTAAATGGAGGCGCTGCCAAGAGTTTGAGTCGGGACGCAACAGTGTGCCACTTTTTACTTGGCATTGTCTGACCTCTAAAATTAGAGTGTGAGGGAAGGAGTTGAAGGCGAGTGGGAGTCTTATTGTGAAGTTTGTTGGCAAATTAGCTCACCTCAGATATCCGACATGCTGGGACTCATTAAAGATTTAGCTGTCTTAATTATCATGCTTTGCTTTCTTCCCACCTGCTAGACAACAGTCTGTTGGAGGTGTCATTTACGACTAAATAAAACATGATCCTAAAACGGTTATTATTAATATTATATATATATATATATATATGTGTGTGTGTGTGTGTGTGTGTGTGTTGTCCGATTAGGAATTCTTCATGTTTGTTATTTAATATATCAGATTCTGTGTTTGTTTATACGTAAATAGTATATAGTATAAAGCTCAATAAGATCGTTCTACCATTGTATTGTCAACTTACTCTGGGTTTGCTCTGAGATGTTTTGCTTTTCCCTCCAGACAGTGACGGGCACACCTCAGGACTGTCTTTAGAAGCTCTTCTGCTGTCATCATGGGTGGAGCCGTCAGCGCGGGTGAAGATAACGATGAGCTGATTGACAACCTGAAGGAGGCTCATTACATCCGCTCAGAACTGGTGGAGAGGGCCTTCAGAGCCATTGACAGAGTGGACTATTACCTGGAGGAGTACCGTGACAGTGCATATAAAGACCTGGCCTGGAGGCATGGAAACCTCCATCTGTCTGCTCCATGTATCTACTCGGAGGTGATGGAGGCCTTGGACCTGCAGCCTGGCCTGTCTTTTCTCAATCTGGGCAGTGGGACGGGTTATCTCAGCACCATGGTGGGCCTTATACTGGGTGAGTGTATTTGCACTGCAAAAAAAACTTTTTATTTATTGGCATATTTGTCTTGTTTTCAAGTAATCTTTAAAACGATACATTTAGTTGAGAAACGAAATTGTGTAATGCTAAAACTTTACATTAAGAGAATATAAACTACTGTTGAAAAGTTTGGGGTCGGTATGATTTTTTAAAAATGTTTTTGAATGAAGGCTCACGAAGGCTGCATTTATTTGATCAAAAAATAAAGTTAACAGTGATATTGTGAAATGTTATTACAATTTTAAATAACTCTTTTCTATTTTAATATTTCAAAAGGCAATTTATTTAAATGTAATGATTTTTTTAGCAGTCATTACTCCAGTGTTCAGTGTCACATGATCCTTCAGAAATCGTTCTAATATACTGATTTGATGCTCAAGAAACATTTATTGTTATTATCAATGTTCAAAATGCTCAATGATTTTTTTTTGTGTGTGTGTTTTTATTTGGAGAATTTTTTTGTAACATTATAAATGCCTGCACTGACACTTTTGACCAATTGAATGTGCCCTTGTGGACTACAAGTAATCATTTCTTTAAAAATCTTACTGACCCTCAAACCTTTTTAGTGGATCTTGAATTTATATATTTCTTAACCAATTCACGATTTTTTATTTAATTTTTTTGTTATCCTTTTATTCTAGTTCACTTTTATTTGTAGTTTACCTAAAAATACATATTTAATATAAAAATACATATCTGTCATTCTATCCCCAGGTCCGTTTGGTGTGAATCACGGTGTGGAACTGCATGCGGATGTGGTTGATTATGCATATGAGAAACTTGACCACTTTATTAAAGCCAGCGACAGCTTTGACAAGTGAGCCATTTCCTGGGATGCAGCTTTACATATGCTTTTAATTGTCCATTTTCTTTAATGACTTGATTTTGTTTAATGATCACAGGTTTGAGTTCTGTGAGCCGACCTTTGTGGTGGGAAACTGTCTGGAGATCCCTCCGGAGAGCCGGCAGTATGACAGGGTGTACTGTGGAGCAGGAGTTCAGAAAGAGTATGAGAACTACATGAAGAACCTGCTAAAGGTTGGCGGGATCTTAGTTCTCCCCCTGGAGGAGAAGGTGGGTGCATCAAGTTAATGTGTTCTTATTGCACAGCAGGTTTTAAGGGAGACTTTGATGAATTTAGTTGTCTTTCTTGTGTTGACATTTCCTGACATATAGAATGGCTTTAGGCTCAGTTTATTGGGAAATATTTGGAAAAGAGCATGTGTGCAAGATGAGCATTTAATATTTTTGGCCCATTTTTCTGTGAGGAAAAGACTGTGAAGTTTACACGTTTGTATTTGTAAAAAAAAAAAAGAAGAGGAAATGCATGACTTCAAAACTAAAAGACATTGAAGCCATAAAACGAATACTTTGATTTCATGGTGTCCCAAAGTCCCATTTTTTTATTTCAATGTATTTGCATTTTACTCACACAAAATCAATGTACACAGTACACACAAGTGTAATTAGTATTCACATGGGATGATGTGTAATTAGTGTAATTAATTAGAAACTCTTTTGCAGTTGACCAAGATCACCCGCACAGGTCAGAGCTCCTGGGAGACCAAGAAAATCATCGCTGTGACCTTTGCCCCACTCGTCCAGCCCAAACAGAATGTCAATGGCAGACCTAGGAGTGTTCCTTTACGTGAGTCCAGTACAAACAAGGACACTAATTGCAAATGATTTTTCACACCAAAACTATTTACACCAAGGCCAATGAGTATTTGTATATCCCAATTAAAGCAAATCTCTGATAATTTACATGCTGTCATACAAAATACAACCCATTACTACAGTGTAAAGGGTAATTCACACCCACAACTATAAATGTAGCAATAACTATAATTATAGAGTTAGAATAACCATGCTAACCATGCATATAGCTCACTTCTAACGAGCTGGCATGAGGACTGGATTAACCGCTGGGCTACATCATGTGTCATTCACCGGTGAGAAAACTTTAAAAGTACTGCAATACCAGGAAGGAAGATCGGGTTGTTTATGTTTTTGACTGCCATTCTCACTCTGTCTGCTCAGCGTGCGTGAACGCGCTGATGACGTATCCTGTCTGCGCGAACCCGGTGCGCAGAGGTATGCAAATACATATGTTGACAGGCAGGTAGGAAAGCCAATTAAAACGTAGCAATAACTATAATTATAGAGTTAGAATAACCATGCTAACCATGCATGTAGCTCATGCATGTAGCTTCTAACGAGCTGGCATGAGGACTGGATTAACCGCTGGGCTACATCATGTGTCATTCACCGGTGAGAAAACTTTAAAAGTACTGCAATACCAGGAAGGAAGATCGGGTTGTTTATGTTTTTGACTGCCATTCTCACTCTGTCTGCTCAGCGTGCGTGAACGCGCTGATGACGTATCCTGTCTGCGCGAACCCGGTGCGCAGAGGTATGCAAATACATACGTTGACAGGCAGGTAGGAAAGCCAATTAAAACGCTCGGACCGAGCGTTTTGATTGGACGAACATTTCTTGATCCTACGCCTTCCTCAGAAAATATAAATACAGACAAATACATTTAGACCACTTAACTTAATGATTGCTATCGGGATGTGAAGAGACTTTCAACCAGCATAACAAAAAAATGTTTCTGAAGACAATCACCTATTGCACCTTTAACAACACAGATACGATATTGTTGGAATCAATTTCATAAACATTTTTCTCCAGCTGATGAATGACAAAAAGCTCACGTCACCACAGCTCACGTTTATAATAGATAGAATGTTATTGTCTGTTGGTGTGGACGCTTATATAGTTATTGTTGATGTAAACAGGCCCTATTTAGAAATTTTGGCTTTTATTTTAAATCTCAAAATAATTTTTTCCCCCTTGTGAATCCTTTATATTTTTACACTAAGACGTATTCTGGGAAAAAAAGAAAATTACCATTGTGAAAAACAGAGTGATCGCAGTACAAAATTACCTAAATATATTATTTACAATAATCTTGTTACAAATTCTTGGTGTGAAGAGGCCTTCATTCTCTTGTATTAGTAATTATGACTACTTAAAAAACATTGACAGCCAATCAGAAATCACCTTTTAAGAGCTCCAGCATTTAAAGCAGTCGACAACAAAACCACAGCTCACGTTTATAATAGATAGAATGTTATTGTCTGTTGGTGTGGACGCTTATATAGTTATTGTTGATGTAAACAGGCCCTATTTAGAAATTTTGGCTTTTATTTTAAATCTCAAAATAATTTTTTCCCCCTTGTGAATCCTTTATATTTTTACACTAAGACGTATTCTGGGAAAAAAAGAAAATTACCATTGTGAAAAACAGAGTGATCGCAGTACAAAATTACCTAAATATATTATTTACAATAATCTTGTTACAAATTCTTGGTGTGAAGAGGCCTTCATTCTCTTGTATTAGTAATTATGACTACTTAGGGCATAAAGCATTAACAGTTAATCTTTGAAAAATAAAAAATTTGCAGTTCATGTTCAAATTAAAACATGGAAGAATAATTGTGTGATATTGTAAAAAGTCTTACTTTCCCCTTCCATAAATTAAGGCCTTAAAAAGTTCTTCAATCAGAGCAGAAAGTCTTAAAGTCATGGCATTAAAGGGTTAGTTCACCCAAAAATGAAAATAGCCCATTATTTACTCGCCCTTAAGCCATCCTAGGCGTATATATGACTTCCTTCTATATAGTTATATTAAAAATTGACTTTGATCTTCCAAGCTGTTTAATGACAGTCAGCGGGTGTTGCAGTTCAGCAGTCCAAAAGAAGTGAAATAAAGTGTATCCATGCATAATAAAAAAGTGCCTCACACAGCTCCAGGGGGGTGAACAAAGGCCTCCTGTAGCGAATCGATGCATTTTTGTAAGAAAAATATCCATATTCAAAACATAATAATCACTTTAATCTAGCTTGCGCCAACAGTTGTACACAGAAGCAGCTCCGGGACGATGAGGTATGAGGTCAGCGTTGCGCATGTGCCAGTGAGTTTTGTGAAAAACCAATGCTTGTTAACAGGAGCAAAGGAAGCAAAGTTTCCTTACTTTTGCAAAGGAAAACCAGTCTCCTCTTGGCTTATATCGAAATCCTCCGACATTCTTCTTTAAAAATCCTCGTTTTGTACTTCTAATTAGTGACCGTTGTTTTGTTTTGATCTCTCCCCTGCGCTTCCGCGTGCGTCACTTCTGAGCGGCACATGCGCAAAGCTGACCTCATACGTCATTCCCCCGGAACTGCTTCCAGTGTACAACAGTGAGTGCAAGCTAGATTCAATTGATTATTACGTTTTAAATATGGTTATTTTTCTTAAAAAAAACGCATCGATTCGCTACAGGAGGCCTTTTTTCACCACCCGGAGCCATATGAGGCACTTTTTATTATGGATGGATGTGCTTTATTTCACTTCTTTTGGACTGATGAACTGCAACACCTGCTGACTGCCATTAAACAGCTTGAAAGATCAAAGTCAATTTTTAATATAACTCTGATTGGATTCGTCTGAAAGAAGAAAGTCATATACACCTAGGATGCCGTGAGGGTGAGTAATTCATGGGCTAATTATCATTTTTGGGTGAACTAACCCTTTAAATCTTGCAAGCACCGAGAAAAAAAAAACTATAAAAATATCGAACGTTATATCTGAATTAAGAAACATTCTTAAATCAAGATGCATTTACTTGAGATGTAAATATAAAATAAAGTCTTGAAAAATTAAAGGCAAAATTAAGTGATTTTATGCTTAAAACAAGAACAAATATCTGCCAGTGGTATCTGTGTTTTTCCTCTGAAATAAGTTTAGTTTTCTGAGCCCATTAGCAGACGTTTGTTCTTATTTTAATCATAAATCCACTTCATTTTGATCAGTTTTACAGAAAATAGGACTATCTTTATATCTTATGTCATTTTGATTCTTGACTGAATGTATCTTCATTTAAAAATCTTTAAATATTTGAACTGGAAAACAAGACAAAAATACTCTCTAGACATTTACATTGCATGGTTTAAAAAAATATTTGAAATGTTTTAAAGTATAAATCCTGCAGAAACCCTGTATTATTAAACTTCAAAAATGCTAAACAGGAAACAATATCTCTGCTTTCCTCCACTATAAAAATATCGAACGTTATATCTGAATTAAGAAACATTCTTAAATCAAGATGCATTTACTTGAGATGTAAATATAAAATAAAGTCTTGAAAAATTAAAGGCAAAATTAAGTGATTTTATGTTTAAAACAAGAACAAATATCTGCCAGTGGTATCTGTGTTTTTCCTCTGAAATAAGTTGTTTTCTGAGCCCATTAGCAGACGTTTGTTCTTATTTTAATCATAAATCCACTTCATTTTGATCAGTTTTACAGAAAATAGGACTATCTTTATATCTTATGTCATTTTGATTCTTGACTGAATGTATCTTCATTTAAAAATCTTTAAATATTTGAACTGGAAAACAAGACAAAAATACTCTCTAGACATTTACATTGCATGGTTTAAAAAAATATTTGAAATGTTTTAAAGTATAAATCCTGCAGAAACCCTGTATTATTAAACTTCAAAAATGCTAAACAGGAAACAATATCTCTGCTTTCCTCCTCATTTTCTACTTTGCAGCCATTTTTGAGGTGCGGACATTGCAGGACCTGTCCCGGATTGCTATTCGCCACACTCTGCGGCAGCCTATTGCTATGGGGGAAGGACGCTTAAAGAGACGGGTGTCTTTCCCAGGGGCCCGGGCCATGCACCGCTACGGGCCCCGCTTCGAACGCCGCCGCTTCTGCCGCCGTTTCTACCGCCAGTGCGTCAGCTCCATGGTTCTCCACGACTCCATGATTCCCACAGCCATGGACGATTGCAACTACCCTGGAGGGGTGGAAGAGGAAGAAGAGGAAGTGGAGGAGGAAGAGGAAAGGGGTTGTCGCCGAGTGAGAGAAGACCTGACCGAGGAGGACGAGGAAGGATGCGGCACCGAAGAGGAGAAAACCAAAAGTGGCTGTGCTCGTGCAGAGCCTCCCGTTAATATTCTGAGGGAGAAGATTCTAAGACTCCCGTTACCTGAACCCCTGAAGATGTATCTGCTGTATTACAGGGAGAAATGAGACGTGGCGAGAGATAATATGTGCGGTGTAGCGCTAAGACGATTAGACGTGAAGAAAAGCCTTTCTCTTCTTCCTCCTCCTCTCAACTGGATTTGCATGACAATTAAGTCCTCAATTAATGACATCATGATATCCATATCCCTTTGAGAAGCAATGCTCCTTGATTCGGGATGTACAGAGATGGAACTGAAGGACTGAGCTCATTTCCCAAATAATCAATGTCGCCTGAGCTCATGCAGCTCTTTTTTAATTCAGTTTTCCCCTCAATTGAGATGATCAAAGTGTATGATACGTTACATTGTCCCTGTGGGAAATGCTTGTTGCTGTGAGCTCTTTTAGAGTAGCGTCACTTTGGGAAGTGGCATAGTTTGACACGGTGGATTGAAAAAAAATGTATAGCTTTAGGTCACATTTACCCTAGCTTGGTGAAATCCAGTCATTTCAATAGGAATCTGCGCGACTGGGAGTTTCGCGCAAGGATGGAAAAGTTCCTCACGCAGATTTCGCTCATGTTCATGCTGGTCAAGCGAATTCCCCTCAACCAAAAGTAAGCTGCTTGGTTTGAAGTGACTTCTGTGTGAACGGTGCTTCATGCAATTGGAGTTTCGTGCGAGCAGTGTTGGGCAAGTTACTCTGTAAATGTAATCAAATGACTGATTACTCCTTTTTAAAAAGTAATCACGTTACTATTCTGATTACTTTATTTCAAAAGTAATTAATAGTTAGTTACATTACTAATTATGTTACTTTTTTCTCCATGAAATTTATGAAATCCCAGCATACAGCGATTACGAAAAAGTTCCTCATGCAGATTTCGTCAAAGTTGGTAACGCGAGTTTGCCATGTTGACTTAAAAAACTGCTTGGTTTGAAAGTGACTTCTGTTCTGACATTGGACTTTCTTTGCCTGCGAAATTTCGCTAATGTGGCCGCACCTTTACACGAGACCCCAAAGTTGGCCCTCCACTGTTGAACTCTTTACCTTGCCTCTACTTCGTTCTCTAAAATACTGAATAACGTCTGCATGTGTACTGCCATAGCGCACCCGCATTTTGTCAGTATTGGAGTTTGAGGTGTATGATGCATTTTATCATGTAATTTCAATTACCATTGCTGGTAGCGTTACATTTGACACGGCATTGTAACTTTATTCCACACTCGTATGAAGGCAGACATGGTTTTTGCACCCCGTTACTACAGAATCATTGTCATATCGCAAGCTTTACAAATAATATTGTAAAGGTTGTGTGAAAATAAACAGAAGCATTTTTAGTTAAATTCTATTTATTGGTAATCGCCAAAAATTCAAGGTATATGAAGCACTTGGGTATTTTTCACGAATTCCAACCGTTGTGCTCAGAATCTTTGGCCCTACTCAGGAATACTTTAGAAAAACATTTTATTTCGTGTTTTTTTTTCTTCTTCACAGAACAAAAAGACCAAAATGTTAGGACCTTTCTATTTTTTGACCAAAAATGTTGAAAATGATCTGCTTTTTATATATCTCAGTGGTGGTAAAACGATCTCTGTACAGGAAGACTATTCTGAGCATACAATGGTTGGATCTGGTGTAACAGGGTTAAAAAGAACATTTAATTTAAACAGTTTATATGTGAATTCCATAAAATAAGGCATTTTGTTGTATTAATTTGTGTTTGAAGTCTTCCCTCCTGTGGCCGATAATGGTACTGCAAATGTAGTATTTTGTCCCTCTTCTCTTTCCGTATCGCAGCAGATTTGAGTGTTACTGCTGCGGGTATGCACGATTTTTCATGCTCTGTCTCATTAACGTATTAACTGTGAAGATAATATGTTTTAAGCGAATGTTTTCGACGCAATTGATTGCATTTATGTATTTGAACATGTTAGCCCAGGTTCGATTTCTACACATTTCAGCAGTTCAGGAGCATTTTTCTTTAGTTCTCCTTGAGGAGACCAATGCTTAGGTAGCCCATATAATTCATGATATTATCACAAGGAAAGTCTTTACTCATCTGACGTACAAGCATATCTACCAGGTTTTGCTTGAAACGATTGTGTGCTTGTAGGTGACAGAACCTTCAATAAAGTTTGAGTTTGCACACCGGACAGCACATTACTTCTGTTTCTGTTCATTTAATGTGTATTTGCAGTATGCCACTGAAATTCCAAAACTTAAGTGTTTTATTAAGTGGAAATAATGCATAATTTGAACACTGGCATTTACTGAAAATGGAGAATCCAGAATTAGGACGTTTAACCAGGGGCACTGCTATGGTTTCCAGGCCCCCTGAACATCATATTGACTCATCAAAAAAATACTATTATTTATCGCAACAAGAATTGAAAGCTAATGCTTCAGATTACAAGATCATTATGCTACCATAACATGGAACAGGACAAGGATCAGGTGACACATTAAAAAGTCCTGGTTATTTTTTATTACTTATTAAAGTCATATTGTGATATGGATGGAATAAAAATGCAAGCAGAATAAATGGGTGAAAAAACAGCTCTTACACCATTCAAATAGATAATCATCCTTTAATTAAAAGATGGTTAACACATTGAGGACATTTGCATTCTAAACTCAAATACAAATTCAAAAACATTTTAGTACAAAACAAAATCTGTGTGAACGTTAAAATGATTTTCTCAGTGTGGTTATTAGCACTGAACTCATGCATCACATGGAAGAAGGTGAAAGTGGAGTATTAGACTGCAGACATACAGTTTTATTTTGCCTATAATGCTTTAGATGTTCTTATGTCATGCTAAAACCTCAAAAATATCGTAACAGCAACTAATGACTTATGCATTAATACAGCCAGGAGTGGCAGCATTAATATCGATTAGATAATGCATATTTAAATTAAGAAATTCACACTGATTTCAATGACCAGCATCAGGATTTGCAGTACACATTCTGACAATCCAAAAGCTGTACTTTTACTATACGATGACGTATTTCGCTCAACACAAAAGAACGCAGTGACTCACATAAATGATATCTCATATGCAAAAATAAATTTGTACACAGCTTTAAATAATACATATTCAAAAATAAACCATATAAATCTAAGCAAAGAAAATACGACTGTTAAAAACTATCTACAATTGCTTGAATATAAAACCGACTAGTATGGTAATAACAGCCTTAAAATGTTACTCGACTGCATTTATTATTTTGGATTTTAATACAACTGCAATGATAATGCAGATGTATTTACTAACATGTCTCAATATACATAAACCGTTTGCTATGACACAAGGGGTAAAAGAACCCTACAGTAGCAGCAGGCAATGGTATTACCTTCACTAGTTCAAGGTTTGACAGTTCAACAGAAATCAGACTTACTCATGTCAAACTCTTGTTTACAGATCCCCGTGAACATTAAATACAAGCTTGCCAAACACAACAGACTTATAGTGTAATTCAAAGCATTCAGGAACCATCCACAGGGGTTTTGGTGTGGATTACAGGTTCTACTGTCCAGCTATCAGGTCAAGGGACTCTCAGACCAAACTTCTGTATGTAAAGAGAATCTAAGGCACCTTGGAACCCTGATATTTTTTGTATGCAATGACCTTTAAACCCCCAACTCCTTTCCTTACTGGATACAGCGATGACAACCCGGTCAAGTGTGTGTTTCTGGGCCCTTCCCCAAGCCAGCTCTTCGAGAAAGGCTTAGAGGTTGTTTTGGGTCTTAGTCAATGACGTAATGTGCTTACTCTCTCGTCAAACAACAATACAGTTCTTTAGTGGCCCAAACCAGCATAAATCTCATCTCCAGCTACTTTATGTGAGAAATTTTTTAATCCTACAACGACACAGACAAAAACATTCCCACAATGACGTAACTAACACGACGGTCAATTCCGAGACCACCTGCTATCTCAATGGTCTCACACACACACAAAACACATAACATTTTGCTTGAGTGCAAACTAAATCTGTGGAACTTTATATTGCGGTGAGCTTTAAGACTTTAAAGATCGCCTAATGTAACTTTTTTTTGTGCTATAAACGGGATGTTGAAGCGACATCTAAAAACAAGGTAGTATGAGGACCGATTGGTGGGTTCAGATAACACACCAAGATTGAATCGAGTGAAGGTTTTCACTATTTTCACTTTGGCACGAGGCCTCGGGATTGTGGGTAAAGAGGGGACGCCGAGCCGGACAAAGGGCTGTGAGTTGAAGTTGGAGTGCTCACCTTCTTGCCAGTTTTTGGCCGGCTGTGAGAGGATTGTGGGGAAAAACGAAAAAGTATATTAAGGAAGGATGAACAAAGAAGTGAGAAATAAACAAAAGGGAAAAGGTTGGAGGGATAATTTCTCACCCTGACTTTGGTTTCTTGGAAAACCCAGCAGCTGAGGCATTGAGTCCTGGACTGGAGCCCAGGCTGGCACGAAGACCAGAGGCGTCCACCTGGATCTCGTCCTCATCCCTCAGAGCGTCCTCCAAAGCCGCAGCCACTTTAGGTGCGATCACCGGCCCCTCGTAGTCTTTTGTTGTCCGTGTGGGCAGGTCCAACTCCAGCAGCAAGATATTCTCAGCCTGGAAGACGGACAGGGAGAATGTAAAAAGACGAAGGCAAAGGATTCTCCTGAGCTCATCTGTGTCATTGTAAAGAGTGAGGGAGTGTTGTAACCGAAGCCTTTGTGTGGTGCCATGCGGGGGATTATGGGAACAGTGTCAGCATACCTTGTATCTGACATCAGGCCGCATCAACATGGCCATACGGGCATGCTGACTCAGAGGCCGTATGTAGCCCACTGCAGAAACAGGCCTTTTCATCATCTGCTGATCACTGAGAAAAAGAAAAAGAAAGAAGAAACATTATAGTGAAGGATGTTAATGGACATAAACTTCAGCTTCAATTTTCCAAAAGAAGTCTTTGTACTTTTGAATACGAGTGATGGGGGTCATTTTCCAAAGGTCATCTTCTTCATCAAAAGTAGCTCTTGTCACAATCTTGTTCTTCTCCTCTAGTGGGATGAAGTTCTCTATGATCAGATGTCTGGTGGGTACAACACAAATGTTAACGGGTCAATGAAATGACGTTCATTTTTTTTTTTGTCTTTTGATTTATTCTAAATTTAAAGGGATAATTCACCCAAAAATGAAAAGTCTTTTATTTTTGATGAAATCCAAGAGCTTTCTGACCCTCCATAGACAGCAATGGAACTACCACGTTCAAGGCCCAGAAACGTAGTAAAGACAACGTTAAAATAGTCCATGTGACATAAGTGGTTCAACCGTTTTATGAAGTTACGAGAATACTTTTTTTTGTGCACAAAGAAAACAAAAATAACGACTTTATTCAACAATTTGTCAGTCTTGGTCGCACGTTCAGGAGAGTACCACGATGCATGCTGACGCAGAAGCTGGTGTTCTGACGTAAAACCTTGGATGCGCTGCGGCTTGTTTACAAGCAGAGGAAGACACACATGCTTCGTGGTACTGTCGTGAACACGTATCGAAGACGGTCACGAAGGAGAAGAAATTGTTAAATAAAGTCATTATTTTTGTTTTCTTTGTGCACAAAAAGTATTCTCTTAGCTTCATAACATTACGGTTGAACCACTGATGTCACATGGACTATTTAACCATTTATTTTGATGGTCCCTTTTGAGCATCCTGTTGACTATCAGTAACTTTGCATCTACGCGTCAACTAACTCTCATTAGAGTATTAGTAGACTGTCTGCTTAATATCTGCTAACTCTTTATTGTGATGGTGTCCCAACAGACATTCTACTGACTATAAGTAACTTTGCAAGTACATGTAAACTTATTCTAACCCTAACAGTCTACTAATACTCTACTAACACTCTAATGAGAATTAGTAGATATGTAAATGCAATGTTACTTATAGTCAACAGAATGTGTTAAAGGGACCATCAAAATAAAGTGAAACCAAAATCACTTAATTTTAGTTCCGAAGATGAACAAAGGTCTTATAGGTTTGGAACGACATGAGGGTGAGTAATTAATGACAGAATTGTCATTTTTGGGTGAACTTTCTCTTTAAAATGCAATTTATACACAGAACAAAATCTTCTATGATGAACATGCTTTTAATTTTTTGGGGGGAGGAAAATTGCAGCATAAATTCCAAAAAGTCAGAGTGATACGACTTCGTCCTCATAATGAAGAAAATACATTTGCATTAAAAGAATTATTTAAAAACAGAAAACCTTAAAGCAAAAAAACTTAGCATAATTATTTATTTATTATTATTATTATTATTATTATTAAAAATAGTGAAATGATTTTGTTAAAATACTAATATTTAAAAAAAGTCATATGGTACAAAACTAAAATGCTGAAGAAAAAAAAACAGAAAGCGACATCATGGAAAAACTCCGGAAGACCCTCGTGACTGTGATTATATACTGTATATTATTTAAAGTATTTCATACTATTTACCTTGAAAAATGAAAATAATTTAGATTTATATGTGTATACTCACGCATTGAATTGTGTAAGGACAAAAATGCTATTACTCAACGGTTACACCACATGACATTTTTAAAGTTGTTAAATTTTAACTTAACTTGAAAATGGTACAACAAAACCTTATGAAACCAAAATACTAAAAGTCTATTTCTAAGAACTTAGCGAATGCTATGCAAACGCCTTTCCTTTTACTATTTTCTTTATCTTGAATGCTCAATTTGCCATTAGCACGAAATCTATTCTACTATCTATTATTACACTCAAAAGCAGCCTGTCAGATAAATCTTCCCTTAAAGGACACTCTACCTCAGAGATCGCTTAGTACACTAGAGTCTTAGTGTGTCTGTGTTAAACTGTTAGCATCCGTAATATAGCAGTGCTGAGTCCAGATTTCCAAGCAGTCAGACCAACACAACTTAACCTCCACGCTAAACCAAACACTGACCACTGCACCCATATATGACAAAACATGCTGATTTTATAGTGCCAATGTAGAAATGACGGGAACTATCCGACAGGTAGAGAAAGACGTACGTGTATCAATTCGATTCAGGATTATCTTGATTCTCTTTCGATTCAAAAGCAATTCAGAGTGATTCAACCTGACTCCATTCAATTAACAGCAATATGAATCAGTACATTTTAAAATGCATTGATTCAAGAAATACTGGTAGCATATTGATTATCAGAGGATATCAGATTCATCGGTATTTATGAATTAATCATTGATATTGAATATCCATTTTTTATTTAGTCCATTACAATGTTGTGATGCCTTCTGGTAATGCTTATAATGATTGACATACTTAAGTTTGAGTTCTCTAGTCAGCTCATTCTGCGTCTGCTCCAGCTCCTGCCTGTATTTGACGTGTTCATCCTGGGCATCCTGAATCTCCGCCTTCACAGACTGCAGCTTGGAAAAGAGCTACGTGAAAGAGACAGAAACAGATGGGACATTCAAAAAAGATGAGGCTCTTCATAGGAATAGGTAAGGCATTTGCTCTACAAACTCCAGCAAAAGGAGGTCAACTTCAGTCATGTGCAGATGATTCTCAACAAGGAGGATGCAGATCTGCCATGAGAGCTGTCCTACTACTAATGACCCCAGAGGATACAGCTGGACTCTAAAAAATACATCTGATCACATGCACACACAGTCTTCCTAAAATCATTTTAACAGCACACTGCTAGACAAATCTATCTATCTAGACAGACAGACAGATACCTTTTTCAGTTTCTTGGTCTTAATGTCAACTTCCTGCTGCAGGGAGCTGTACGTCTCTTTGAGCTCCAGTGTCTCTTCGTCATGACACTCCATCTCCTGCTGCATCTCCCTTTCCCGCCTTTTCTGCTCACACACACACACACACATTATGAATGTTTTAAACATCTTTGCATTTCACAAGCCTAAGTGGAACTGCTCATATAATGTTTATAGTATCCTAACAGTGAGAAATGTACATACATATTTCTGTCCAATCACTGTCTAGATATAAATGAATTGTTGAACACAATGCCAGGCCACAAACTGCATCAGAATTTCTTTGTTAGCTGCATAAATACAAATCCAACTAAACACAGATAGGACTGCTGAGCGAAAAAAAAAAAATGAACAAATGCTTTAATCAGCATTTTTTTCTGCATTTGAAATCCAGATTCCCAAAATATCCACATAAACTATAAGGAGGCTCAAATAACCAGTCTCCTTAAAACAACCTTGAGGACTGAAACACAGTCCAGCTCAATCTCTCTACAGTGTGTTATTGGAAACTGTACCTGTTCGGCTATCTCCTGTCTCTTCAGCTCCAGAATCCTCTGCTGCTCATTGGTGTGGTCGACAATGTTCTTTCCTCCCACCAGCAGCTTGCTTTCCATGGCCTGAAAGTGAAAAACTGGTTACCAGATAAGTCAAACGCATTTATTTTTCCTGATAACACAATGACACGATATTAGCCAAGCTAAGAGAAGGATTGTTAAGAGTATGTTTCTGAAACTAATATCTAATCTTCAATGTATTCCATTAAATCTGTGAGTTTGCAGTGTACATCAAACATGAGGGGATAGAACAAATGAGTAATAAAATGAGGACAAACATGTGTTTCTATTGTGCTGCCAAAACAGCATACAGTGCAATCAGTGTAGTCTAATTAAGAACTAATGACTCTTACAAGCTGGCTCTTTTAATGAATCAGTCAAAAAAAAACACTCATGAATTCACAAAAGGACTCAACAAATATATATTTATTTATTTATTTTTCAGCATGACTGGTCAGGTCAACTGTTACACTGCCAAAACTGTCACTGGCCCAAATAATAATAAACATTTTTTTAAAAATTATTAATTTAAATGTATATTTATATTTACAATTTTATGTTTTACATTTTTTAATGTATCATGTAAACTGTGTTTACAATTTTAAAAGTATACGTTTTACATTTAATATTTATTTTTTTTAATTATTTTCAAAAGAAAAAATAAATTTTTACACAAATGTTTTCTTTCCCCCATCACAGTATATTTGCAATAATTTCACTATATTTGTTTACTACCATTAAAAAGTTTGGGGTGAGATTTTTTTTGTTTTTTTAAGAAACTGATACTTTTATTCAGAAATGACACAGAAAACTGATCAAAATGACAGTAAGACATTTTTAATGTTACAACAAAAACTCTATTTAAAACAAATCTTTTTTTTTTTTTTTTACTTTCTAATTACTAAGATTCCTAAAAAAAAAACTATCATGGTTATCAACCGTTTTCAACACTGAAAATAATAAGCATGTTCTTTAGCACCAAATCAGCATATTAAAATGCTTTCTGAAGGATCATGTGACACTGAAGATGGGAGTAATGATTCTGAAAATTTAGTTTTGGCACCACAGGAATAAATTAAATATTCAAATAGAAAAGTTATTTTAATTTGCAATAATGTTTCACAATATGACTGTTTTTATTGCATTTTTGATCAAATAAATACAGACTGAGACTTCTTTCATAAACATAAAAAAAATCCTACTGACCCCAAATGTTTGAACAATAGTATATTTTAACCCGAGATCTGGACTTTCTAACCTTAACTTTGGCCGCCAGCATCTCTGATGCCTCCTTCTCTTTGTGAAGATCGTCCATCTTCTTCCCCTTCTCTTTCAGCAGCCGCTGTTTCTCCTCCGCCACCAGGCTGTGGTCCTCCATGATGGCCTTCCTCTCCTTCTCCAGCTTCTCTTGTTGTTCGCGCCAATAATCCGTGATGTTCTTATCTGCATCCATTCCTTCCTCTTCGTCGTCGTCATCCTCTTCCTCCTCCTCATCATCATCCTCCCCATCTTCTAACTCCTCTCCACCTTCTCCAACCCTCCTTCTCCTCCTTTTTCTCCTCTTCCTGCCAGACCTTTTCTCCAGCTGTTCTTTCAAGCGGGCAATCTCCTCCTGAAACTCCCGAAGCAGCGCATCCTTTGGGTCTTCGTTGACATGGGGTTTGTTCTTGATGTTTTTGGCGCGATTTGCATAGCGTAGCGTGGTCAGCGTCTCCTCCAAATTGTAGGAAGCAGGTCCGATGTTGGCCACCATAACCGTACGGGCATTTCCACCCAAGGAATCCTGAAGCAGTCTTGTAAGTTTAGAGTCACGGTATGGGATGTGGGTGCTTCTCCCATCCACCAGCGCTGAGATGACGTTGCCCAAAGCTGACAAAGAGAGGTTGATTTTGGTGGCTTCTTTCAAACGCTCGCCCTGAGCACCAGTTTTGGTCTGTCTTTCACTTCCTGCCAGGTCAACAAGGTTGAGTTTCCCAACCCGAATGTGGTTCTCTCCATCAGGACCCAACTCACTGCACTCAATGGTGATGACGAAGATCGCGTGAGAGCGAGAGCTGTGCTCGTTCATGTTAGTTGCGCCAACCGAGCGGTTCTGGTTCCCCACATTCATCACATGCTCAATCTCACGAACACTTTTAGTGACGAATGAAGAGAGGTCTTTAACGTAGACACCCGTATCCGGCCTCTCTTTGAGCTCCAGACGGCGCGATTGGTCTTTCGATAAAAGGTCCCTGATCTCTTCTTGATAAATCTCCAAGTATGAAGCCCTGACCAAGTACTGCTGGTTCTGAGAGCGGGAGATGTGTGTGAAAATGTGTTCAAAGGAGTTCGGAATGACACCCCTCCTGTCGGGGTCGTTTCGTACCCCTTCCATCGTGAAAGTCTTTCCGGTGCCCGTCTGGCCGTATGCAAAGATGGTCCCATTGAAGCCAAACAGTACAGAGTCCACCAATGGCCGGAAAGTCTCATCGTAGAGCTCCATCTGCTTTGAATTCCAGTCATAGACGGAATCAAAGGTGAACACTTTTGGGTGCTCATGGGAGGACGCACCTCGAGAGTTGCGCACAGCCACTTGCCCAAACTTCACGTCCACTGAGACCACCCTCTGGAAATTGGCGGCTCGCTCTTTCTCATTCATGGGGCGACAACGCACCACTACCTTAACGGATTCAGAGCTTTTGCTTTTAGACATTTTGATGGCTCTGGCGTATCTGCTGACTTCTCCTAATGAGATTGTAGTTTATTTCACAGTGTTGCTGCTGCCAGCATCACAGCCTGCAAAACATGAGAAAGTCAAGAGAAAACTTGTGTTATGGTTATCCCAAACAAACACAGAAAATATTTATCTAGATTTATCTTGACAAGCAAATCTGTAGTAACCTTTTACATAAAAACACTGAATAAGTACATATTTGGTAAACAATAAAATAGAGTAAGCAAATGTATAGCTTACAACAAATTTACGGAATCCATTTTCATGATGAGTAAATCAAAATGATTTTTTTACGAATTATTTCATAACGATGAAACCAAGTCATAATTATGAGATACTATGTCACAATTATGAGATAAAAAGTTTAAATTGACAAAAACAAGTTAAAATTGAGAATTTTTAAATCACCTTTTTATCTCATAATACTCTAAATATGACTATAAAATGACTTAGTGTCTCATAATTTTGTTTCTTTATCTCATACTATAATATCAAACAAAGTTATAATTATGGTTAAAATTGAGAATTTTTAAATATGACTATAAAATGACTGTGTCTCATAATTTTGTTTCTTTATCTCATACTATAATATCAAACAAAGTTATAATTATGAGATACTATGTCACAATAATTATGAAATAAAAAGCTGAAATTGACAAAAAAAATCTATTAAAAATAAAATTGTGAGGCAATTTTTAAATCCCCTTTATATCTCATAATTCTCGTACTTTTGACTTATGCCATAATTATGACTTAGTATATCATAATGTTGTCTCTTTATCTCATACTATTGATGTATTGATGGAATACCAAAACAGTTCAACCTTTTCTTCTTAGGTTAGAAATAATGTCAGTTACCAATCAGTGGCAATTTGACAATCACTTTACCACAGTAGTTATTTGTACGAGCTGGGTGGAACAGTATATTGCAATATGTTTTACTTTATGTTTTTGTAGCTTTACAACTATTCAAACAAAGTATAGATATGCTTTAATTGGTTGCTAAGTAGGTACAGACATGTAGTTCCTTCTTTTTAATCTTTTTGCTTTAGGTTTTATATTTTACCTAATATAATATATTTTTATATAATATATATATACATTTTGTTCTTGTATTTTAATGGGTTTATTTCTATTTTGTATTGGTGTATTCAACTGTTTTTGTATTTGATTCCTTCTTGTTTGTAAAGCACTTTGAACTGCATTAACTAGTTTGGAAAAGTGCTATATAAATAAACACTTGCTTGCTTGCTAGAGACATTCACAAGTACAGACATGTAGAGTCGTTTATATGCCACTCCTAAATAATCATTTTCATAAGCAAACCTGTACTCAGCATTACATATTACGTTTGTAGAAGAACATAGGTCTAAAGTAGCTTGTTATTCCCAAATTATAATTTTTCAAAGATCATAACAATACTTTACACCAAAAAAACGCAAGCTATTAACCACTACATTAGCTGTAGCAACAAAGCTAATTCACATCAGCCCATCCGAGATCATTTAATCTCAAATATCCCTGTAAATCTGCGTTAACTGAGTCAATCTCATGTAATACAGCGAGAGATAACGGCGATATACAGACTAAAGGGTCAAATACGACACACTAATTGTCTGTTCTGCTGAAAACGTCGTTGCTTTAACTGAAATGATGGTATTTTTATAGTTCGATAATATAATATTGCTAATATTAGCTTGTCAAGATATATAAACGGATCTATGAGGACGGAGCTCCTCGGAGACTCAAAACAAGCGGCCTGGCAACGGCAAACAAACCGTGTCATTAACTGTAGAAATACACACATAATGTAACTCACCTCTCCCCTCGTGAACAACTTCACCTGTAAATTACACCGAAGATCACCGTCGCCTTCATATCAGTCAGAAGCACATAGCTCTCAAATCTCTAAGCGTTGAAATATACTAAATCTCCCGTATCTCTCTCCTCAGGAACTCCGTCAGCCATGTCTGTCCCCGCGAGGAGAGAGAGGAGAGCTGAGCTGAGCTGTGCTGTGCTGTGCTGTGCTGTGCTGTGCTGTGCTGTGATCCCCCTGCAGGCCGGGGTGGATCTGCTGCTGCTGCTGCTGCTGCTGCTGCTGGATCGATCCAGACTCGAGATGAACATTCCCAAGCCATTTCAAATGGCCACTATTGATTTGTATGTAGTTTGTATGTTTTGTTATTTCAGCGATAGAATAACAACAGAGTACCACTAATAATAAAATTATGGAATGCCTTATAGTTTTATTAATCAAAAAAAGAAACTGACAAATAGATATTTAAAACTCAGTTGTTCTCCATACACAACATTTTTTTTTTTTTTAATTAATACTTTTACTTAGCAGGGACGCTTTAAATTGATCAGAGGTAATAGCAAAGGCATTGTGTTACAAAACAAAAAATCCCATTTTAAACGTTCGATTCATCTAAATTTGATTCAAAATAAATTATGGTTTCCACAAAAAAATTAAGCAGCGCAACTGTTTGAACACTGATACTGAGAAATGTTTCTTAAGCAGAAAATCAGCATATTAGAATGATTTCTGAAGGATCATGTGAAGACTAATGATGCTGAAAATTCAGCTTTGCATCACAGGAATAGATTATATTTTAAAATAAATGAACATAGAAATTAGTTATTTTAAATTGTAATAACATTTCACAATATTAGTTTTTACTGTAGTTATATCAAATAAATAGCCTGGATGCGCATAAGAGACTTCTTTCAAATACATTTTTAAAAATCGTAGCCACTCCAACCTTTTGAATTATAGTGCATTAACCATTGCATTTCAATTTTTATTATTTATTTATTAATGCATAGCATAGCATTTTTTTTTTGCAAAGATTGTAAATGCATATATACTCCTTTAGTTTAAATTTTAAAAGAAAGTATTTTTTAAATACATCATGAAACCAAAGAACAAACATAAAAACATACACACAAAATACTGCTTGTTATATTTTTAATAGTAAACTTGAGGAATGTCTTTTAAAGTTGTACAAAATTACTAATAAGTACATCTTAAAACATTTATAAAACACTTCTGCAATTTGGTTTGACGCTGACTTTCAAAAACAATGTCACCTTGCATTACTAAGACATCAGAAAGCCTGTGACATACATTCTTTTCACATATGTTCATTTTCAGCAATCACTAGAGCACTGCACATCTGGACGCCTCTGGAGGTCTTAAATGGCCTTCAACTATAAAAAGTGTCATTTCCAACCACTAACACTTGACTTGTCTCTCTAGTATAATTTCTCAACCCTCACAGGGGGCCGTTTTTCCATCCTCAAAAAATGCAAATGAGTCAGTCGATACAAACGTTCCAGTAGAAAAATAGCAATTATATCATGGTTGCTCACAGTAAATGTAGTAGTGCAACATGGGAGAAATGCAGCATCCAGAGAAATTATTAAGGAACTAACTCTTGCTCTCCCTTCATTTAATTACGTGAACCCTACATCCAAATGTTCTTGTTGAAAATCTCACCAGACACCTGAAACATGCAAACCTTCAACCAGCTTTCAGTTACAAAAACGTAACTTTATTAGAGTTCCTCTTTTCCTTTCCTTTTTCCTAGGTAGTCCATCCCAAAGAATGACGAGGGTCTCCCGTGAACATCTCTCTCCCTTTTAACAAAGGCTGAGAAAGACGAAACACAGTTGCCGATGAAGTGATCGGCCTGACCGAGGATATACAGGTCAATCTGAGCAGTGTCCGGCTGCAAGCTCACGACCTTCACCTGCACAAAATGTGTCATCGGCTTTATTTTCGGTTAACTAAATCAAGTTTACACATCTGTAATGTTAAAGTGTTAATCCTCACCTTGCCCTTGAAGAGCTTCTGAATCTCTGCGGTGTGCGATTCAGAGTCGGTGGCTATGTAAACTGACTGAGAGTTGGTGTTCTTCACCCAGAGCTTCACCGCACGGCGGATCTCAGACAGATCCGGTAAACACATGTTCATGGTCAGTGGCAGGGCAGTTTGGCGGTCGTATCCCACACACTGTGGAGATGCCATAAAGTGAGGACCGGTATCACCTGACTTCAGAAGCTTGCAGGCATTTTGCTGTGTGGAATAGTAAAAAACAAATTATAATAATAGTTAGAAGGATGATGTGTATCATCCAGTTCAGGCCTAAAATTCTGCATTTTGCATTGGCACTTCAGAAATCCAATAAAACCATCCACAATAATTCAGTTATAACTTTGGAGCACAAATGTTATGATGAGATAATTTCATTTCCTGTAATTTTGTATATCATATCCAGTTGGATCTATTTATTTAAAGCGTCTAAGACTATTTAAAGCTGCAGTCTGTAACTTTAGGTGCTCTAGCCGTTAATAAACAGAACTGCGTGCGTCTTGCAGAAGAACATTGTAGCCGGAGCTACTTCTCTCTGTTTATGTCTATGGCGAATCACACAGGTACTGGGCTACTCCGCAGCGGTATCTACCCGAACCAGTCTAAATAGTCAGAATATAAACACTTATTATAGGTGTACCATAGTTATTCAGCACAAGCCAAAAACAAGGTTTGGAAAATGGAATCATGGTGTACTCGCTTATTATATACATTTTGTAAATTTTGAACACAAAAAAGTTAAGGACTGCAGCTTTAAGGTGATAAAGATATATCAGCTAAAGAAATATGTAAATAAATGAATACACAGTGTATATATATATATATATATATATATATATATATATGAGTGTCACAGCAAAGGGTCTGAATACTTAGGACCATGTGATATTTCAGTTTTTCTTTTTTAATAAATCTGCAAAAATGTCAACAATTCTGTCAATATGGGGTGCTGTGTGTACATTAATGAGGAAAAAAATTTTACTTAAATGATTTTAGCAAATGGCTGCAATATAACAAAGAGTGAAAAATTTAAGGGGGTCTGAATACTTTCCGTACCCACTGTATATATATATGTACATATTTAATGATTTTTCTTATAAAATCTTTTCATAAGTCTCTTATGCTCACCAATCCTCCATTTATTTGAACATTTCTGCTTTGATATGTCTTAAAATGTCATTTATTTATTCATTTCCAGCTTTCAAAATTCAAAACAGCAGCATTTATTTTAAATAAATCTTTTGTAACATTATAAAAGTCTTCAATTTAATGCAGTGTTAATACATTTATTACAGTTAGTTCCTCTTCTGTAAATCTATTTGGATAAAAGTGTCTGCTAAATACATAAATGTATTTAGCATAGTATTAATTTCATTAAAAAAATTATATTGAAATGCATTATAAGATTTTGTAAGTGCAATTCAAATTGCCATTTGGATCTGAACTATGGGAAACCATCCATTCACATCAGGACACACAAAGCTCACCCAATCCGAGCCAATTCTCAGATGAATTCCCACGTAGGGTCTGTTTAGCAGGCGTCTGATGTGGTCTTCTCCTTCCTGCGCCATTTTTTCAGACCACACCACATACTCCTGCAGTCCAATGTGCTCCTCTAGAATGGGGAACTGCGCTGGGGCTCCTGGAAGAGCGAGAACTGGATGCTCTTTTGGGGGAAACCTGAAGAAATGGAGAAAAACAGAGTTTGAGAGTGAGAAAAGTAGGGTAGAGGGAGTCTGAGTGCAATAGTTTATATTCATGAGTGTTTCAGCTCAAACGTACCTTTTTATCCAGTGCGGTTGGTAGTAGGAGCTGAATGACAGTCCTCCGAAAAGAACAGAGCGATCAAAGTCGACTCCAATATGATCCCAAAATGGACCAAATGGATTTCCGTCCTGCATCAGAATCGACAGGCTACATTACAAGTGCACTGTTATGAATATTTAGGAATGCATGCTGCTTTCGAGAAATAAAACAAAATGCAGATCTGCTAGAAGTCCAATAGATGGCAGTGTTTCCATAGCATGCGGCATAATAGATCAGAAAAAATGTTTGATGTGCAGCTATATAGAGAATTTCAAATTGTGAAGGTCTGGCAAAGAGACAGAAATGAATCACACCTTGAAGAACGAACACTCATATTACCTTCATCGGACAGCTCTTTTTGTCTATGCTCCTGTGAGCTGCAGACTCAAAGCAGTAGGCCACTCTCTGACCAGGGGGCCAGTGCTTAGGAGCCAAGTGCTCCATGAAGTCCTCTAGACTCACCACACGGTGGTACTGCTTCACTGGCTCCAACTGGAAATACTCACTGTAGGGAACATGCACCTGTTACAGAGAAACACAGAAGCATATACCTTGTCAATTCATTGTACTTTCTCCTATTGATCTACTAGTGTGACCGCTAGTCATTAGATGTTTGATCAGCCACTATGTTTCAAAACTAGCTGGTAGCTGATGGTTTTCCAGCTTGGAACAACTTGGGACAAGTTTGGACTATCTAATGACCAACATGAACCAGCCAATGATCAGTTTGAACCAATGTTGCTATTGTAACTAAACTAAACTAGTGTAAAATACTAAAACTATTAAAAACTGTTACTAGATAAATATAAATATTAGATGAAACACCTAAAATGAAAGAAAAAAAATATAGAAATTAGACAACTTGCCTTGGCAACTAACTAAAACAAATTTAAAGCTAAACAGAAGTGTGTAAGTGTGTGTGTGTGTGTGTGTGTGTATACCTGTTTTTCTATTCTGGTGGGGACTTAAACCTGAATACACACAGACTCATGGGGACTTGTGTCACAGTGGGGATCTAAATTGAGGTCCCCACGAGTAAACAAGCTAATAAATTGCACATAATGAAGTTTTTTGAAAATCTAAAAATGCAGAAAGTTTCCTGTGAGGGGTAGGTTTGGTGTAGGGCAATAGAAAATACGGTCTGTATGGTAGAAAAACCATTACGCCTATGGAGAGTCCCCACAAGGATAGTAAACCAGACGTGTGTGTGTGTGTGTGTGTGTGTGTGTGTCAAAAGCACAGAACAAAACTAAAACAAACTAAAATTAAAACGAATCATTTAAAATATATAATATAAAATAAAAACTATAATAATATAAAATAAAAGCTAATTCAAAATAATAATAAATACTATAATAGTACATATAACACTAAAGTAACACTGGTTAGGACCAGCTAATGACCAACTTTGCCCAGTGTTGTTATTCTTAACTAAAATGATTACAAATCATTTTTGACAATTGAAATAAAGCTGAAATTAAATCAAATATGATTAGCATATGGAAAAACTATATGATATATAACTATATTTGCATAAAACAAATGAAAATTAGAAATGCTGCCTTTTCAACTAACGGAAATAAAACATGTTGAAGTATTAGTTACTATAAGCAAATTAAAAATAAAGCCAAATAGAAACATTATTTATCAAAATATATCAAAATAATAAAAGCAAGTAACAAATATATTACATTTTAAACTAAAATGAAAACAAAATAAAAATAAAACGATCCAAATGATTAATAAAGACTATAATAGTATATGAATAATACTAAACTAACTCACAGGCGGCGCATTGGGCCAGTTATAAACCAGGCAGCTACCCTGTTCCAAAACACTATCAGCTTAAGTTGGATTTCCTGTACGGGGCATATGATGTGTGAAATGTGGCATGAGTGACAGATGTGTGTTTACATTTTGAAAAGGTGGCGCGTGATGGCGGTAAACAATCCACGGCGGAACCGCGAGTGTTCGGTTCAGCATTTTAGCAAAAGCCAGTGATCCAAGAAAATGATCCACTTGGTTTCCAAACCGACCTAAAGAAGAACATATAGGAGAAACGTGTTTATTATTCCAACACAACACAGACGCGTTATAACTGTGCACTACAGTCCTCGCTTTGGGTCTACACGCCTCGTTTAACTGTCATTGAAGCCAGTGTGTGGATGAGCTAATGAGTACATGTCTCAGAAGCAGCATGCTCTCATACCCATGCACGGACAGTACAGAATGTATCCGTTTTCATCCCACGTCCCGTCTGCAGCGTCGATAAATACATGCAGAGAAAGGACTGTTACATGCAAATAAGTTACAATGAAAAGTTTCAGATGCTTCGGTCTGGCCGCCATCGCTGATCATTCGCTATCCCACAATGCACTGCGAAGAGAACGTTAACCCTTCACATCCTAGTGAGTTTTGCCACAAGAGACTTTTAAAAACTTTTTTTTTTTAATTATATATATATATATATTAAACTACAAATATTCACCAAGTTGAAAATATGTGCAAATCTAATGGTTTCAGCACTTACGTTTGTGAAAAAAGTTTAACGTGCAGATATACAAAGATATATACAGAATCATAGCCTTAATAGGTACACTTTACCTGTGTACTGTGAATTAAATCACCCACATTTAGGCTAAATGGCACCTATATACAGATTTACCCACATATAGTTTAAGCATAAAATATATGCAAATGAAAAAAATAGAAATTTTCTTGTTTTCACAAAACTTCAAAAACACACACACGCACAAAAGGTTTTCTGTTGATTTGTATGTGTATATGTGTATGTGTGTGTGTGTGTGTGTGTGTGTGTGTGTGTGTTTTGTTTTTTTGTGCAAATGATTTATTCTATTCCCACTAATCTCATTAATACTTTCATTTCAAATTCTTACATTTGATCTATAAATTCAA